>NC_069087.1:14980885-15280885 GCF_947172395.1 Bicyclus anynana
AAAGTGATGTTTACAATTGAGAGAGAGTTGAAAACTGATCCTGTGGTGACTAAAATCTAAACGGGTTACCGTTGACCGTTAGTATATTAGTCGCACGTATCGTGTGCCATTGAGTATATAGGCCTCGATGTGCTAAAGTGCAAATCATCGACATATCAAGATAACACAAATAAGCTTTCTGACAAATTAAGATATCTGGGAGATAGATAGGTTATTGAGCAAAATATCGGTCGATTAAATCTCTTCTAAAAAGCTGAATCCAGAGTTTTATTTACTCTATAATAGTAAAAACTAAAATTAGTCGCTATAGTTTTTTGAACACTTTTTAAAACAGGTTTTGCGATTGTAGTCACATTTACTTAAGGAAATAACTGCATACCTCTCGTTTCCAAAGTTAAGTTACACTCTCTACGCCGTGGAAGGCCGACGTAGAAGCTATATTAAACTCTTCAAAGTGCTACGACCTCGCTACAACAGCCGTAGCGCGTCGTAGCTATATCGCAACGAGATTAAATTGTTAGCTACGAAGCTTTATAAAGCTATTTCATAGACCGCAGCATTTCAACGCGAACTATTTGTATGTGACAGTGGAGAATGGTTTTATGTGAGCGATACATTTATAGCAGTTAGTTAAATATTAGAAGTATAGTTGTCGAGAGGTTAACAAGTGGTACTTGGACATTGGCAATGACGAAACTATGATTATGGAGTACTTCTTGGAAAGGAAAGTAGAAATTATATGACGTAAAGGTTTTGATATCAAAATAATTTCGTTCATTTGTTCAAATTCACCGTTATTTTTAGCAGAATTTATTCATGCATCCACACAAATATTTCAATTGCTAAAGTTAATTTGTTATACTTTCACATTTACATTACTGTACTGGTTATCCTGAAATTTTACTTACACGTTGTCAGGGTAATAAAGACAGTATTGTTCCCAAAAAAAAGTTCTAGACGCGAGTGGAACTACTAATAGCTTTTTAAGTAGGTAAGGATATGCTATACGTGTAAGTATATGATAAATTATATTTATTAGGTAAAAACCCGTATTATTTTAATTTGTAGTTTGCTGCAGCGAGACGCCATTGCGTCATTTTATAAAAAGAAATGGATCAAAAATGTTGACCGCGAACAAAATCTCATAAAAATGATATACGTCTAGCATTTTCCATTGAAATATGGCAGTATTTCAATGAGAAATGCTAGACCACGCTCTGTGAGATATCGAGTTTGCTCGAGTGTACTTACATGGTAATAGTTTCAAACACATGCTCCCTAATTTATTATAATGCTAGCGGACGCCAGCGGCTTCGTCCGCGTGGAATTTTGTTTCTCACAAATCCCTCGAGAACCATGAATTTTCCGGGATAAAAAGTATTAATGGATGGTACAGGACCCGTGATGCTGTAATTTTTACATTTGTTTAAAAACTGACATCCTATAGATACACAAGGAAAGATAAAAAATAACCAAAGTGGTTGGTTATAAAGTAATTTATCCGAACTGCAAATTTTAAGACCCCAATCATGTTGGGGAATGGAGCCACGAATTATGCGATAAAGTTGGCAACTTACCAGCAAGGTAGTTAGTAATGGGGTAAATCTCGGGGAAAATCACTGAGATTTTACGAGGAAAAGCTTGAACGGGCCATTAAAATCCTGAATATTCGTAGACGATTGAGTTCCATAAGATCCGGAGAAGATAAATTCTTTAAGCTTCTTAAGATTGATGTAATTATAGCAATTATAATCATATTTAAGTAATAATTCGCTGTTAGCAGTTTTAAAGTAATGTTTCAAAAGTATTGTTTATCGTTTTCCAATAATAATCTGAAATAATCTTGAAAAAATCTCTCCGTGGCGAGAAGTTCTCATGAGAAAGTGTTGACTGTTGGAAAAGATTTTATTTAATGTGGGGTTACTCTGCTATTGTGCACCTGGCTATTTGAGCGTAGTAAATACAGTATCAAGCAAGCTCTGCCAAAAGTACTCCTTGCTTCGTCATTATTATTGCTAAATGTATCTCTTATTTTAATAAAATCATTTTATCATGCGAAATCCTTAAAAAAATAGTGCGGCCGAAGAATCCAGTGCCAATATAAACAAAATTATTATATAAGTTTTTCCATATTATAAAACTTATATTAATATCCAACCGTTAACCATGTAAGTTGGATTGTAATTTTTTCATACCCTTTGTATGTCTATAGATTATGTTAGGGATACCCAAAGCTGTATTATGCTAACATTGTAATATTGATATTCTTAAACGTTATATAACCGTTGTTATAAATATTATGCTTTACTTTCGTTCTGGTTTCCATTTGAACCTAGTTAGTTATCGATATGCAATATATATCAAAATAAAATATGGGGTAGTTTTATTCAAACAAACATAAATTACCAAATCAATAAAAACATGACACTTTTATCAATCAATCAATCAATTTTTATTTCGAAGAATTTCAGAATATAGTATATTTACATAGGTCTTATATATTATATTTAAACATATCCTGCCATTGTTTAAAAGTCACACCCAGCCCCGGCCTTCCCAATAACAAGTGAGCAAGTAGCTAAAGATCCAGTAGAATAGCTAGAAGTATTGATAGTTAGTACAACAAACGGTTACAGACTGCACCGACAACGGTTATTAATACTGAACGAGGTTCGTATTTCGAAACGCAAAATCCATCTTCGCACGCGGGAAGTCAATTAGACATCGTTCGGAAACGCGAAGCTGTGCCTATTTCAACATGAAACTGAAAGCATTGATTCACGCCGTTTCATAATGAAAGCCTCACCGCTCGTTTTGCCTTTTATCACCTCAATATTTCACGCGTAAAATAATTCTGGCACTGGCTGGAAATATTGTTAGAAGCGTTAAATTTTCATTACCAAAGTAATTTATGTACATAAAATTATATTTTATTAGGTAGTTTTCGTTGGCGTAATAACGGTATCGTGTTTTTCATGTTCGCGATGTTTCATAACTGCCTTGTCAGTCCACGTGGCCTTGTATCACGAGTTCCGAGGTTCGAGCCCTGGGTTGAGCTTCGAAATACCTACTGAGGTTTTCTTTCTCGCTATATGCAGTGCGAATTCTCAGCCTAGTGTTACATTACATCCCCGTGTCTCGGAGAGCTCGTGAAGACGTTGATTCCGGTCATTATCATGTTATAGTAATCGTTAAATAGTCATACATCATCACACTGAACAAGCTAATCCTTATTAAAGCATCGTGGTGGGCCTATCCCCTTTCGTCTTCAACCGAATCGAATTTAGTTTTAAACTTTTTATTTTTATTAAATAAAATAAAATCCGCTATATTGCTATCGACAGGTTATGTGATCAAGATCTGTGATTCCCATGCATTTTTCTAGTTTTCGAGGCGTTTGCGATCGTAGAACGAGAATCGTCGTGCCCCTTGGCTACAGGGACAGTTATTATTTTATTAAAAAAATCACATCCAAATCAGCCCGTCTGTTTGGAAGCTATCATGATAAAAAGTTATATATGCTTCCTCAAGTTAGGTAACCTGGAAGAGATTGATAAGGTCGCCTTTTGCACTGCATTTTATCCTTAGTTCTAAGATTTAGTATGTTTATATATATGTTTATTGCAATAAAGTTATTTAAATAAATAAATAATAAAAAAACACACGGTGTAACAGACGGTAAACTTGTAACTTTTGGGTCGAAGGTTGCGAACAGAATCACTTAGGCTCATCACGGTTGAATGGGCATAGTGGTCTCCCTCGGGATACTCCATATTGAATCCATTATGCAGGTTCAAATCATAGACATTACTTTTCTAGCAAAAGGAAAGTTAAAAGAAACAAAAGAACCTACATAGCTTACAGCTAACCAGTGTTTACCTGGATACTTTCTTTGTACAAGTCTCGAGTAAATTGTTTCTTGTTGATTGTCTAACTTGTTTCTTTCAAGTTATTTCTATTTTCTATTACAAAGTATTTTGCCTTTTATATTATAACCGCTACAAAGATTTGTTACGGTAAGTAAAGTACGCCTTGTTATGTTTGTATTTTTAAACAAAGATACATTGGGTCTACTACATAAGTTATAACAGAGAAAAACCTATTATCTTTCTTAGAACTCCACGACCACCACGACTTTCAAACGCAACTTGGTGGGTTTCTCTGTCATTACAATGGGTAATTGCGTGATTTATTGACCTTTCCGATTTATAAAAAAAATAAATGCTAATTTCCAAAGCAGGTCACTCAGAAAACAAATAAACATTATTTAACCGGCGCAATCCACTGATTTACAATGTTAACAAAACCACACAACCCAACAAATTAGTTAAAGTGTAGGTTTAACTGTTATAGTTAAATCTACAACACTAATGTAAATGAGGTTACTCATAGCATATACGAGTAGGTAAACTTGTGAAATTAAGTATCATAAATCTCGCAAACCGCTAGACGTACAAAGATGAAGTTCGGTTAGAAGGTAGTTTATGTTTAGAAGTTGTCCGCTAAGAACGGATTTTGCGATAGGGCCGGATTAAGGAGGTTTAAGGGCGGGCGGGTGTCCGCTAGTGTATCATAACAACAAAGTAAATTATTTAATAAATTTAAAAATAATAAATACCAAGTAGTATGTAGATCATTATCATCATCATATTATATACATACACATGTAATGTGACATCATATAGACATGTGATGTGACATCATATCCACATGTGATCACACATGTCCACAGTGCATATCTAGCGGCTGCACTGCAGGACATGTATCCTTTTGTAGGGACTTCCAAACCACGATCCGGAGCCGCCTGCGTCCATTGACTTGTTTGACGTCATCAGTCTACCCTGGTCCAACGATGAACGATACGCTTTCCGGTGCGGGGTCGCCATTCCAGTACCTTAGGACCCCAACGTTCATCGGTTCTTCGAACTATATTCCCCGATAATTGTCACTTCACTTTCGCGAGTCGTTGAGCTAGACGGTGACTTTGGTTTTTCTACGAATCCGAGCATAGCTCCAATGAATCTCTTGAATGAATAGGTAGGTACTTAAGTAGATATCGTATTATATTCGTAATAGACGGAGAGCGAGTGACAGCCAGATCTTCGTCATTTTATAAAAGCTGAAAGTTTGTCAGCTCATGCTCCATAACCAACTATGGAGTTTGAACCGCAGTGGATTGGCGACTGGGAATATTATTTCTCATATTATGCCGAGTAAAACATAAACGATTTATACTTAGACGGTCGAGGGTCTGGATCCTTAAAACCTGCTACCTCCCAAAGCCACCACGGTTCAAACTTCATAATTGGCTACCGTAGTTACTTATGGTAGGAGCATGAGCTGACAAACTTACAGCTTTTATAAAATGACGAAGGTCTGGGGTTCACGGGCTCTTAGGCTAAAAGTATATTTTAAAATGTTGAACATTTATCGGAATATTATTAAGCATTTTCTATAAACATTCGTTAAAAATATAAGTGGGTAAATATTAATCAATAACGATTCGTATACGAGTGAGTACCCAAAGTACTTTACTTAATTGAATAATAACAATAATATGCGTCTACATTTTAGCAAATAACACGACATGTTATAAATAAATTGGGTATAATTTCCCGGCAGCTAATTTAACGCTAACGTCTCTCATCTCGCGGGGGAACCCCAGCCGTGCGTGATTAAATCCTAAATGAGCTTTTGTGGTTATAAACGATATTGATATTAAATAACTGATGCTTTAATACTGTAAATACACTTTTCTAAGAATTTTATTACTCGTTTTTAGGGTTACGTAATCCACAAGGAACCCTTGTAGTTTCGTCATCTCCGTCCGTTCGTCCGCGGTTTAGCGCAGAGACAATTATAAGAATGTTGTAAATTATTAGCATGAATACGTACATTAAAAATGTATACAAAGTCGTAAAATAAAATCTTGAAAAATATTTTTTTTTACTCATTTATTTCATAGTGTGGGGTATCGTTGAATAGGTCTTTGAAAGATATGAAGGTTCTTTTATAAATATTCAATTTAGTTATCCGTTTATAAAATATTAAGCTTTTAAGAGCTAATCTTTGTTAGAGTCAAGTGTCCCTCTCTCTATCGTCCAAACGGTTGTTTAGGGATACGTGAAAAAAATCACGAAAGTAGGATATACAAGGATATATTTAAAGAGTTATAATAGACCAACCTAAAAAAACGTAATTGGATACTAACTCCGTTCTTAATAAAAAAGATAAAGTTGACAGTAAGAACTCAGAGTATGTTAAAACTAGAAAGATGAGATTTGGTAAGGGTATATATTTTAATTTACGTCTTTAAAGTTTCAAAGAAAATAAAAAAATAAAAAAATGTGTGCATTTTAAGAAATCAAATATCAAAACGGTGAAGGAAACACCGTGAGGAAACCTGCATACCAGAGAATTTTCTTAATTCTCTGTGTGTGTGAAGTGCCAATCCGCATTGGGTCAGCGTGGCGGACTATTGGCCTAACGCCTTTCATTCTCAGAGGAGACTCGAGCTCAGCAGTGAGCCGAATATGGGTTGACAACGACAAACTCTTTTTGTAACATTTTGTTGTCCCAATAAAACTAACCTGATATCTAATCCTTATGTATAGTTTATGATAGGTTCAGGAAAAAGGTTTCGCGAAAATTGGGCAACGATGAATAAAGGGGATAAAACGGATTTATCAGAGGTCAGCTTCCAGAGCTCGGGAGGTGTCTTGTTAACACAAACGAGGTAAGTATCAGCAGCGAAGAGTCAATGCAAACCGATTCCCGCCGGGTTACCTTTAAAATCCATGCATGTTAATTGTTTTACTGTATCTAGAAAGATGATATAGATGAGAAAGTGGAGTTTGTATCACGCTATATGAATTTTCTTTTCGGACTGCTCACCTTCATCTAAATTCCATCCTTCGCTACTACCTATCTATTATAACAAAGTATGATATTTATTATAATAGATAGGTAGACAATCACAATTATTTAATAAGCATCTTTTAGGCAACGCATTGCACCATATGCCACATCTACACTTACCATCAAGTGCGATCGTGGTCAAGCGCGAGCTTATTCCATAAGGAAAAAAATTACAGGCGGTGCTGCGGCCATGATTTCTCTATGCTGAGGAAAATATTAAAAAGTTTTTTACGTTTGTGGATCTGGTCACTGATTACTTGTGGTAGGACGAAACATTACAAACTTTCAGCTTTTTTATAAAGACAAAAATCTTATACTCGTAATCACAGGCTGTTAGACCATATACGAGTATAATGATGGATTAGTAGTGTTTAATTTTGGTTAAGTTTTAGTCATATTATATCAGTCCTAGAATGATGATTATGATAATATTGTCAAAACTAGCTTCTTACTTTTAATGTATAATACGGGAACTACGCGGATTTTCATTCAGTAACCAGGTTGGTCTTCATATACTTATACGAGATCTTAGACCATAACTCTTTTAACTATTTTCATCAAACCTTATGTCGCCAAAACCGCTTAAACTTAAGCCGCCAGCATCCAGCAGCTTCCTGCAACCCACTTGATATCCTCGGTCCACCTAGTGGGGGGTTGACCAACACTGCGCTTTCCGGTGCGGAAAGTCAAAGTCAACACTCAATGTCACTCAGCGGGCGATGGAGCGAGCTGTGCTTGGAGTTTCTCTGCGTGATCGACTCAGGAATGAGAAGATCCACAGACGAAACCCAAGTCACTGACATAGCTCAGCGGGTCGCGAAGCTGAAGTGGCAATGGGCAGGCATACAGTTCGAACAGTCGATGGACGTTGGGCTCCCAAGGTGCTGGAATTTTCATAATAACCAACGTTAATTTACATATTCAATATTAAGGCGAGATACATAACTACCTAGTTACGAGTATTTGAATAATATTATATTGGAAGCCTCGGGGTCAGCTATTATATACGAAATTGAAATTCGATAAGGGCCTTATTATCAATTTCAATATGATAAAAAGGCAGAATTGAGAACTCTGACTTACCTCGACCTTTTTCCAGGTACGTACAATCGGTGATGTACCCGTATTAAAGAAATTATATTATGTATTAATAATGCTTTTACTACCTTGTTGGTTAGGTTTGGATCACGTAGTACAAGGTTCAAGTCCCGGAGAGGGCGATTAAAAACGCTTTTCTTCCTTCAAACAAATTTTCAGTAAAAATTCTCAGCACGTAGTTGGGAAGTTGGTGGTGTTACAACCTCGGAGAGCACTTAACTCGTTGGTACCGGCAATAGAAGCTCTGCGATCTTTTAGAATGCCACAACCTACAGATATAATATGAACAAGTATTCAAGCCGTAACTACGTCGTCACGAGTTACTCAAATACGATTGGTATTAACATTAATTATTAAACAAAGAGGTATTTGTACGAAGTTGTTGCAACAGTGATGGTATAAATAAGAGGATATTTGATGACTTAAGTCCTTTATTTGGCCGCGTGAACTCCGTCACTCTGCTAGTCGCGTAAGTGATTTTGAGCAATAATGTTTTGTGTTTCAATTATTGATCATAAATTGTTTACTATGGGCATGGAGAACATGTTAGGCATTAGGTAAGTGTTATTGTATTCTTAAGGGATACCTTAAACCTACACCCAATCACAAGTCCTGTGACCTGCTCGAGGTGTTTCCTCTACCACAAAATGATGGTACAATCACTGTTGCTACCCGTTACATCATACTACACTCCCAAGCCTGAATAATTTATGCTAACTGTCATTGCACGGACATAATGTTTCGTCTTCATAGCAGGTAGCTAATATGTCACTGTCAATGTGCAGATTGATTGCGTAATCTTAGAGTAGATAGCTTTAATTGATGCGTTACCGCATAGGCAAATGGATGTCACTAACATAACAAGGTCTCTGATCTACCTATTACATACTATGAAACAAGGTAGATCGTGAGGAAAATTGGCTTGTATGTAACATTATTTTGATAATCCTTTGGGAAAGCTTCGACTAGAATCTCGTTTGTTTGTTGGATAAATTGATCATAATTTTTTATAACAAACCTGAGTTGCAATCCTAGCTCAGACCATTCTATTTTTTTCAGAATTTAGGCATTTTTCAAAATACACCCCTCCCTCTCCAATTAGTCGTAGAGAGTTATAAGAAGTGGGTACGAATGTGGCCGAGGATCGAACCAATGATCTCTTATTTTGAGTCATAGGATTTTAAATTAGATTAGGTCTCGTCAATGACAGGTAGGGTTGTCGTCTGGTACCTAGTTAAATTCAGCAGTGGCTAGTTACCACCCTACCAGCAAACTTGACGACAAGCGATATTGCGTTCCGATACAGTAGCAGCGTGGTGGGTCTAGAGTCTAGACTCATTATACGCTCTCTAATGATGATGATGATGATGATGATGATGATGATGATGATGATGATGGTAATATTAAGCGAGTATTAATTAGGTTTCAGATCATGCGTAACATATTCGTCATGCAGTGTACGGTAGTTAGGTAACCGTTTGGATAGTCCTCGACCGATATGACCTAGATTTTCAAAAATTTCATAAAAGTCAAGAGTCGTGTGGTTTAATAGATGAGGAATGAAAATGCAATCTCAGCTTGGAAATTTTGCTGAAGTATCAAGTATCAACATCAAAGCTATTACTGGAAATGATAATATTTTTTTAAAGAAATAAAAAATCAATATTGCTTATAGGAATATATTATTGGCAACCTTGGCAAATTCGTTGATGACTTTTATGATATGCGGGCGACGGGGGGAAAGGACTGCGTGGATGTGAAGTCGTACTTGGGAGTGTTACGCCCGAATTGCCAAGCTATATATGTACGTATTTACCTACTTTTATTTTAGTATTTGTTTTTTATTTTTGTAGTAATTGGTCAAACACCCGTTACATTACCCAGATCCATTTACGTGACAGTTCTCATACCTGCGTTCGTTAATAATGAACATCGGTGGTCACGTGCGAAGGTATTGTTCCCGCCTCTAATAGAGACTAATGGAATTAGGGATACAGATATATAGGTACCGAGGAAAACATCTGCTAGGATTCACCTTTTCTTTGTAGGTATACCTACTTATAATCTTATTTATTTATTTATTTGATACACCTATAGTCCTATAGGCTACAGTTACAGTTATACACAGTACCTACACAGTACCTACATCATCATCATCTCCTTACCCTTATCCCACTTAAGTGGGGTCGGAAAAATATGTCAATCTTTTCCATTCATCTCTATTACTTGTCAACTCTTCATCCACTCCTTTTACACACACGTCCTCTTTCACACAATCCAACCATCTCTTCTTTGGCCTTCCTCTCCTTTTATGTCCTTCCACTTGCACATTCAACATTTTTCTAGTAATATGCTACACAGTACCTACATGTTATAAAAAGAAAATACACAATGATCGTGGACAATGTGTCCAGTAACTTACAGGTGTACAGTTGGTATACAGCTTGACAAGAAAAACATTTTAGTATCGACAAAAGAAATGTGGCGAAACTTTGGGCGGAATAAGTCCACGCTGCCATTTGTGTAAGACAGGTCGTTGTAAACTCGACACAACCGAATTAGTGCCGCATACCTTCCCACATTGGATCTCGCACTATTAACACGAAACGTTCTTCTCTTCGGACATGTAACTGTCATAACAGACGCAACGAAGAAAAGGAATGCAAAGGTCAGGAGCATTAACCTACCGTTCACAAGCATGTGTATAAAAAATACATGTCGGCAACACAGCATGTGCTTGCTGAATGGCACAATTCGGAAGTGTACGTATCTTCTTCTTCATATCTTTATATAGGTACCTATTAACGTAATTAGCGGAAGCGGATGTTCTGTTTTTCACAAACCATTCACATTGTTTTTCCGGAATAAAAAGTAGCCTATGTGTTAACACGGATATTTTATTGGCTTCATGAATACAGTTAGAACTGTACCTTACTTACAGTTGGATCTGGACATGCAAGCTACGCATTCACGGAAGAAAGTTCAATATTTCCTAGCCCGATCCAGAACTCGAAGTCTACACCTTGTGATGTAAACCACAGGCAAACCATTGGACTAAAAAGATAAACCGCAGCAGTTACCATTAAAAAAAGACCATAGCTGGGGTTTCCAGCTAATTTAATGCATAATTTATCCAGAACTTGAACGCTAATTATATTTTAAATTCAAAACAGGTTTCGTATAACTTTGCTCATTAAGGCTTTTTCTCATGTTCTACTCTGAGCACTTGTTTCTCGTACCGTCTAGAGCAGTGATTCTCAAAGTGTTCGGTATCGACCTTCAGGGGTTGTTAACGACTTGCATAAAGTCCATGGGAGTGAAAAAATATTGAAGATAAGTGAAATGTGAACCACGTATAATTTAAGTAAGAGTTGATTTTTACTTTCCATGTCTAGAATATTCCACTGATTTATTGCATTTACTTAAACGGTATTAAACTACCAAGTATTGATACTGTTTTCTTCACTCATAAACATTACTACTTGAAGATTGTTTTTTCGTTCTATACTACTCAGTTTGAAATCAGAAAAAACAATTTATTTGTGCAGAGACTTTAAACTATACGGCCCCTGTAGCCAAGTGGCACGTCGATTCTCTTTCTACGATCGCTAACGCTACGTAAATTAGAAAAATGTATGGGAATGACATTTGCTATCAAACAGGTCACGTGATCAATATCTGTCATTCCCATACATTTTTCTAGTTTTCGAAGCGTTTGCGATCGTAGAAAGAAAATCGACTTGCCACTTGGCTGCAGGGGCAGAACCAAGAAACATGACAAGTGGGTCTTGTCACCCACTTGTCATTTTCGATTGTATGCGTTTGGGGAGCTCTGGCCCACATTTTCGTTATACAAACTACACGATGAGGTTACAAATTAGTGAATACCTTTCTGAAAATCTAAATTTCGAAGCTACTCCACCCTTACCCATTGTTGAACATTGCATAATTATTGCTTGAGAAACATTAACAATAGGCAACTGGAGTTGTAAACTCGTTACTAGTGTAAAACATTGCGTCAACTCTAACTTTTTAACTACTTACTAAGTACGGAATACCTACATATATATTTTAAAAGCGCCAGGCTAAGCTTAAACACATTAAATAGACGTTAAAGGGGCACCCCCAGGGGATCATTTAGCCACTGAGTGTCTAATTTAACCTCTATTTGTGTAAGAATTTGACACTCAGCGGGTGACTGATCCCATGGGGGTGCCTCTACAATGTCTATGAATTCCACTATAAGCAGTTGACGCGTTAAAGCACCAAACCACATGGGCTGTTTATTGAGTGAGCCTATGTGGTTTCGGGTGACGAGGTCCTGGACGAAAGGAGATAATCTATCTTTGTCATACTCGAGCCTTTCTTCTAATACTCAGCCCGGAGTGGGAAGTTGGTGGAGCATACTATTTTAAGCGTGTGGTCTTTTTATTTTTCTTCAAGCTTAACTTCTGGAACGGCTGAAAGGGTGATTATAGTGTACTTCAAGAAAGTTTAAACAACAGTAGAAGCTAGAAAGTTATTAGAATTACAACGTTTTGCCTCGGAAAGCCATCCAGCTATTTATTGTTATAGGTAGTTGTGAAAATAATAATAATTAATTTACTTCAGATACACAAGACATTTATAGAATTTATATAATTGTAAGTAGGTAACAGTAATAAAACACAGAAGTTATGTTTGATTTTAAATTTATTTTCGTAATATTCAACTGTTGACAGATAACAAATGATCTTACAATATCCAATTTGTACATAATGACTTAAGAAAATATGGCAACACTCATATTTTAACAATAAATACGTTTTGACGTTCTGGTGTTACTCCAATGCGTTATTGAAATGTTACAGTAAGTATCTCGACAAAGAAATTACGAGTAGAATCTTATAACATTTACCTAAGAATCCATAACAGTGTTTTTTTTTTTAATATTATTAAATAGAAATGGTTTCTTAACAATAAACACGAGTCAATGCACAAAAAGATGACGTCACAATATATAAGATGCAATACAACTACTATTATGCCACAATAATTTTAAATTGTCTTTTTTAATAATAATAATAGGGTGTATCCCTAAAAATACAGATAAAATATTTCGTCAAGTGACTGAAATGCTTAAACGAGTTTCAAAACTGTACAAACAGGCAAAACTGCAGTCTGTAGACGACATGTAACAGAATACGTTATCACAAAGCGTTAAGTCAAAAGTTCATTAATAAAATACATATTATTATGATAAAATGGTCGAGAATGATCGGTCATGCACAATTTGATGAAAATTGGAAGTTGCGCGTAAATCTATGATGAAACCGCATTACCGGATATTGGTATAGTGAGTTTTTGATCCCTGACGTACAAAATAGGTGTGCAATTAGTAGCTTCTTATCTGATAATGCTAGCCCACGGTCCGTCAAGCCGTCATGCACAGTGCGACTAACACACGATGAGTTTTACCGCACCAGCAGCGCTGCAGGCATGTGGGTATATCGGACCATGGGTGGCTAGCATAACGGACTGATTATGATGTGGTTTTTTCGTTTGAAAGCTGACGTGACGTAGGTACTCCTTACATCAATCAAGATCGGTAGACGCCTTCCTTATAGTTAAGCCGCCGGACCGTGAGAGTTTTTCTTTAGATCCCAAATTGTTTACCCGGCCTACTTTTATCGAGTTTTCTAATGAAACGAAAATAAAGTACAAGATACCTATACCATCCGTGCATGGCTTTAAGAAATTCAAGAAACTAAAAAAAATTCCTTTAACATGTTTCAGACATATTAAAACAAAAGAAACTAGATATGCAAAGGCTACCATCGCCAATCTATTTTAGTTTTAAAAATCGAACTTTAAATGGGCCATTGCACAAGCCGTCCGCCATTTTCGTTCAGCTTCAGTTGTTTTTTATTCGACTATGGCAAAGCCAAAAGGTTTTATCTGTACATCCTAAGAACGAAAACTATTATAGACCCCGGCAAGTAACTTGCAGACATCATCAGAAGTTATCTGCACAGGTACAATTATAAACATAAGTGTTAACTCCGTGGATACATTAGAGATGTCATATAATTGAAAATTTCATAATCGATTATAATAAAGTTATTGTGTTGCTATGGTTACTCATTCGTACGTTGCTATCAACCGAAAACGAGTCCAATATATAGGCTGCTAGCTGCTACCTATATTTTGATTCAACTATTAATGAGTTACACAAAGACGGTATTGACTACAAAATGTAAACGTAGACAAGTAAATATCTTACGTAGACAAGCTGGCTACTATTTGCTTCTCAAATACGAAAAATTATATTAGTTTTTACCAATAAAATATTTCGTATACATGTAAATAAATAGAGAATGTTGAATATCTCCGAAAAACTATATACATATTTGGAGTTTGATGATATATTATTTATTGTTTGTTTTCCGCCGCTAGAAATATTTAGCTACGTTGAAACTATTTGATTTAGAAACCAATTACGCGAGCCGCGTTCGTCGGCTTTCAACAAACATCAAGTCTGCGACGAGTTGTTTAAACTATCCGAAGGCTATAGAACGTAAATAAATTTATTATACGTATTATTTTTGAGAACGAACAAAGTTGGGAAACATTTGGCAATACGCCATCTAACCCCTGTTGTTAGCAGATATAGGTACAAAGTAAGTTACTAAGAATAAAAATTTGTTTTCGCTTGACATGCGTGGGATGCAATGCTCAGGTTCCATAACTTTGATAGTATATTTGAAAACGGTCAAGGCCTTTGGTGTGTAAAGCTCCTAGCGATATCGATAATGCTCTCCAGATTTCGGCATGTGAAAATTCATCTTACATCTCCGTCATTGATAGATGACCGGACATTACTGACAGCTATATCACTTAGATGTATAGAAGCGCCATGATATCCCAATGGATATAACCTCTGGCTCTGATTCCGGAAGGTCTTGGTTTGAATCCGGTCTGATGTATGCATGTTCAACTTTTCAATTGTGTGCATTTTAAGAAACTAAATATCACGCGTCTCAAACGATGAAAGAAAAACACCGGCATCCCTGAGAATTTTCTTAATTCTCTGCGTGTGTAAAGTCTGCAAATACGCACTGGGCCAGCATGGTGGACTATTGGCCTAACCCCTCACATTCTGAGAGGACACTCGAGCTCAGCAGTGAGACGAATATGGGTTGATAATTATGATGATATCACTTAGATTTCAGCGATTTTTAAGCAGATGAATCAAATATCGGCAGTGGCGCGCAGAAGATTTTTAACCAGAGTTGGCGCTGTACGTTTAAATTGTATAAAATGGAGAACAGCTTGTCCAATACAAGCCCACAATGATTCCTGAAGTGCATTATTGCATCTGTGAAATGCATGCCACTGAATATAGGTAAACCGTTTGCACTTCGTCATGATACCGTGTAGTCCTTCAATGGGCAGGCGAGGACAGACTCATGCGGTTTACTCCACTGTAAAAAAACCAAAAATCGTTACAAATCAAGTCAATTTACGACTTCTCTTTGGTTTTCACAAAAAACATTAGGTACTTTCTCCCGTAGATTCGCTCGCGGTAATGGAGTCAATCAGGCATGACGGGCGTTTCAGATATATTATATCCCTTGGGTACTTTCTAGGTAGGGGTAGATGCTCTATTCCTTTACTCTATGCCGGAAAATTTAGAGAGAATGTTTGAGAGACATGCAACACATTAACATTTGTCCCTAGTTTTCTCGTAGTCTCTCTTCTTTTTTAAGTCCCTCGCCCCGGTACAGGTGTTTGACCATGAAAGCATACCCATTTTGTTTGTCTATAGTACGTTCAAGTGTTAGCTTTAGTGTTTCTATGGTCTATGGTAAGTTCATTGTACTGACGCACGCTGAGTTTAACAAAAACAAACATGATTGTTTATCATAAACGCACATTATTGTTTTTATGTGTAAATAATATTTACATACATCGGTGTCAACATCGTACATTTTCGTATCGATGTTAATAGTAGTTGCATGAGAAAACAACGATGTGGCATCAGATGCTACAGCGTTGTTTTCTCATGCAATTAGCTATATTGATAGCGCCACTGACGTCAATATTATTGTGGCCAACCATGCGAATATGATATCCCAAACTATTTATTTAATAATCGATTATCGACCAATTAATTACTGGCATGAAGTTGTTTTAGTTAACTTATGTATGAACGATGATTATAGAATGACCAGCGGTTTCATTCACCGTAAAAATAAATATAATTAATTGTTTCACCTAAACTACCTTTATTGATGACTAGCTGTCGCCGCGCGGTTTCACCCGCGTAGTTCCCGTTCCCGTAGGAATACGGGGATAAAATATAGCCTATAGCCTTCCTCGATAAATGGGCTACCTAACACTGAAAGAATTTTTCAAATCGGACCAGTAGTTCCTGAGATTAGCGCGTTCAATCAAACAAACAAACAAACAAACAAACTCTTCAGCTTTATTATATTAAGTATAGATTCTTCAATTGTCAAATATTATTTTTAAATAAAATCCTACTTGAAATAAATGAATATAGATTTTTTTATGACACTGGTAGTTTCAGAGATTAATGAGTTTAAACAAAAATCCTCATCAGTTTTTAAGTAGATACTTATTACATTAGAACACTCGAAAGAGATGGGTGATGACATTTTTGATAGATAAACTTTTGTTTGCTAAATATTAGTCTTCTTTGGTCGATTATTATTACAAAGCCGCATACATAAACATTCCGCATTAGTCTTGCCTTAAAACTAATTGCGGAATCTCCCCCTTTATATACTAGTAACTAGACAAACAGTACGTACGATATTAAAACACAATTTCAATGTCAATCTAGCAACAACTATTTTAAAATATTTGATATGAAGAATTACTTCACTAAAAACATCTTGTACAGACGTGCCAACAAGTCGGTAGCCAACTCGATTGGACATATATCGGTCGGGCCAAATTATGCAACCGGTTTAACAGATCTTGTAACTTACTATTATTTAGATCAAATGGACTCGATATCACTATAATACAACGTAGTAAATCACAAATTATTATAATTTACATACATACCAACTTTGAAACAGCGTTCACAATCAATGAAATCGTTGGTAATTTTGTTGTCGAATATTTAAACAATGTCATTTATGTGAGTATGCGACCGACACGTTGCCACGTCTTTAGACGCCACAAAAATTGTGCGCGAACATGCATATACAAGGAAGACAAGAGATATTAATTAATACATCGAAAAAACCGTGAAAATACAAAAGAGAAAACACTTTTAACGATCACCACCGATATAGATACACACAAGAATTAATGAAGGTATCGTAAGTGCTCCAAATTTTATATCGAGTGTCACTCCAAAATACGTTAATTCGAAATGTAAAAATATTTACATCTTCCACAAATTTATTAAACCCGAGCTCAATGCTCGTCATAAGTACGATCTCGTTAGCAAATACACGAGCAGTTCGCGTGGTCCTTATACGAGTATGTTCTTGTACAATGCTAGGCTAATGTTTCGCCTTTAAGCATTTCCACACATTCCGACCCGATGTCGAATCGGAGTGTGTGTAATATCTTACATGGACGACCTAACTTAGCGCGTGAAAATGAGTAATAGCAAAGAAGCCAGTCTAGAAGACAAACTGACAGTATATTCTTGGCATGTAATACTTGATATTTATTTCCAAATCTTCAACTTTACAAACCGAATTCATAATATTTCTTCAGCGTCAAAAGTATTAAATCCTATTAAATAGTTAAAAATTAATAAACTACATAATATAATTAACTTGACCAAAAAAATTAGATTGGGGCTGTCACAAGTACATTTCACTGGTCATAATGCAGTTACGTTTCGTAAAAGAAATTAATTCCCATTTTTCCCTCCACATGGGGAGAGGTCTTTTCCCTGGCCATACTGTAAGCGATGATTTGTCGAATATGACTTCAGTATCAGTTAACGTAGGTATATACATTTCCAATTAAGCGATTGTTCACCTGATGGGATTCCCTGACATTGTAAACTAATCGAAAGTAACGCTTATCTGAAATTAAATCTCCCGTAATGATTCGGAGGAACTGAATAAACACAAATCTAAACTATCACAATTATTTATAGTTTATCAATTACATAATACTATAATATAGAATAACAATTTGATCAAGTCAGTGACAATAACTTCAGAGACAGACAAAGACATACAACATTTGTGTCGATGTAAAACGCGTTAGTCGCGCTTAATCGCTCACGATATAACGTAACTGTCGACAACACGTATCGTTCATTATACATACGATATCTTCCTTGGTAAAATACACTCTACCCAGAACAATTAGTCTTAAAAAGTAAGTAAGTGGTCAAATACATGTATAGTTCATACGGCAACAGCGCCTCAGCACTAAAAACACATCTGCGTTTATATCACGATGTAAAACATGCCAAAGAGGTTTTATAGAAGACCTGCTCATCTTGAATTAACAATAATTGTAACGCCGGTAGAGAAAAGATTGCCTATAATAAAAAGATCTTTTTGCTCTAAAATCGAAAAATGCCCTTCGTACCAAAAAGGTCAAAATCTGAACGGAAAAGCCATATGAGAAAAATGAAATCTACAGAATGACAAACATTGCGGGTAAATACCGGTTAGCTGTTTATAGCAAACACGTTCTATAGCTTGGCAACTTCTCCCGATGGTCCGCGCGAGCCGTGGGGCGTGTAGCGATGAATGGAAAACCCACGACTGATGCACCTCACTTCCCCGCACGCACAATTTCACACCCGCGCAGTCTTTCCCCCCCGTCGCCCGTTTATCATGGGAGTGTCATCAACGAACTTGACAGACTATAGCATTGAAGTCTACTTCACAGGACGATACGGTGCGCTTCGTCCAACCAATCCGAGAAAGACTATATTTTCAATATCCTTGATATTCAATCTTATTTCATACAGAATAAGGTCTGTATTTATTTAAAAAACAAAACATCACCACGCGTGAGTAATGTGAGCCGACCTAATGGTCAACGTAGATGATTTAAACTCCGCCCGCATTTTTCCATTTTTTGAAGACAGATTTTTTGAGATCTAAAAACTGCCTTTAGTTTTACAACACAACTTATATTGCATTTTTAATAGCATTGTACATATTATGTAAAAACTTCAGTGAAGCAACCTTCCGTTGAAGTTTTTATATTATTTTGATTAAGGCGATATTTAGTTGTACAGGAAAAAATGCTTAAGCTTATTAGCGGAGTCTGTTGGTCGACGTTTTCTTCTTAACGTATATACGACAACTTTATGTTAACATTGATAAATTTCAGAAACTCCTATCTATCTAAAATGTTCTATGATTTCGATATTATACTATACCTACCGTTTGAAAATTCTACTCATCCAGTCGAACGTTTTTCTATTTATACATAGCACATTAAATTTAATATTTTTGATAAATAACACTTACATTTCTTTTCTTCTCCAATAATACAAATAGGGATGCGTATTATGCATCGTTACTTTCCCTACGATTGTATCAATTACTACACTCGACACATTTCGAACTTGTAACTTTTTAAAGAGATAAGAACAGAAGACTCTTGAAAATTTTAAAAGTGAATCAATTTTCACAAATTCTAAATAACAAATAGCTTATACAAAGAACGATTAAATTTATGAAATTTTGAAAAAGCAGTGTCTTTTTACAGGTTAATGAGTATTTCAGTTCTAAAAAGTATTCAAAGCCTTGTGGTATCGATACATTATTTATGTACGATTAAAGTATCGACATCATTTATCAATCACTCATTGAATATTTTCATTACTATAAGAGAAAATAAAATTGAATTTATAATAACCTAATATCTAAAAGAAGTCGTTGTAAATTGCATAGAACGATGAGATGATAGTAAAATGTAAATACATTATGATATTATATACATAACATTATTATGATATTGCAGCGAAGACCGAATTAAAGTGTCCAAAAATGCGTCCACCGCGAGACTAGACAAAAAACTCAATATTGTCTTAGTTAATCTTTTGTTTGGACACAAGAAGCAAATTTGCACGCCAATGTGGATATAAGTTAGACGACTTATAGACACACAAAAAAGCCTTTCAACTGTAAACTATATTAATAATAAAAATAAAAATTACTTATAATACCGAAATATCGCCTATTAGAACACTCGCAGATTACAAATTTTTGACCAATTCCGATAGTTTAATTATCAGTATGAGACATCACTTGAGATGTAGCGTCAAAGATGTTTCAAAGTACAAGTTTTATATAGATAATAATGATCAAAGTTGTCGAGGACTCATATACGTAAGTATATAACTAGGTAGGTTCAGTTCATTTGTTCAGAACAGTTGATTACAATATTATACTAGCGGATCAAAATTCTGCAGTCTGCGTGGGCCCTAAACGCATTCCACAATACTCATATAAAGAAATACAATACCAGGTTCACCATTCGCGTTGGTCAACCATTGGTGGGGTTAAATCACATCATAAAAATTCACATAAGAAAAGTTGAAAACTATGCAAACTCTATGTATCACTGATACATAACATTAATGTTTTAAAGTATTGTTGTAGTTAAACTTAACAGTAAGTCATCAATGTATCAGACAAAAATATCAGTTTGTTGTTGATTCAAACATATACCTAATAAAAAGTAGAATAAAATGAAATTTTCTAGAACTATTATTATTTTTTTCTCTACAATCTAGTCGTATATCTCCCAAGTGTTTCAAGTATGTCCTGATTCATAAATTCTCAAGTGACATAAACAGCATCTATGTTAGTTAATATGGTCGCTTTCAGAATACTAAAATCACCGAAATCGTTTGTCATTTAGTGGTCTTACATAGAAGGTATGATACGAAATACTTTTACTATCGCTTAATGAAAAGTTGCAATAAGTAAAACGTACTAATGTCAAAAGGCTCGATCGGCTTTATCTACCGAAAGGCACACAAAATAACCCAATAGGTGAGTTTATCGATATATTTTAACGCTCGTAAATTATAAACCACGCCTTTGTGAAAGAGTTTTTGACAATTAATAACATAACACAATTATCCTTAATTGAGTAATATTTTGCATCGTTTTGAACACAATATCTGTGACTAAACCCCTGGATACTTGTAAAATAATATTGACGACTCACTATTTGCTTAACGCAAACACTAAACAGACTGTAACGTTCCGGCTATTGAGTTTCTGTTAATCGCTCACTGATAAGATATCTGATAAAGAAATAACCGCAATACATTTAGTCACTTATAAGGAAATACTGAAAACCTTTGCAACATTTTCAGAAATAGACTTTAAAAAAACAGTGAAAGAAAAAGATAGACGGAACATTCACATTCACTAACCACAGTAAAGTGAAGCCAATTGCAGGTGCAAAGTTTGTAGTACAAGTAGTTTGTAGTAAACGAAATTAAAAAATACGCTTTAATCCGTAATCACAGTTATGGCCATATTTTAGGGAGTATTTTAAAATTAATATGAGAAAATATATTTAAAAAAAAACGGCAATCGATTTGTCGATATTGTTCTTATTTACTCCAAATCTCACGGGCAGAAACTACGACGTCTGGTCAGATCTGAGCTTGACTATTTTTGTCAGATCGCAATCAACTCTAGCACAATAATAAAATAAAAGCTGTGCAAACTTAATTAGTAAAATATTACGACATTAATCGACATATTATATACTCGATTGCTAATAGATTAAAATATATGAAGCAAGCTAAACCAATGACACATTATGTGAACATAAACATCACTGATGGGCGTGATCTGTTTAAAATACTGAAACTCGTCACTGCAGGGCTTCATCTTCCGATCGATATGCCGTCTATCTTTTTCCATTGCACTGAGGATTCAAATAGTATAAGTTTTCCCATTACGCAGAGGATTCAAATACTATCTATAATGTAATACTATTTTTATTTGTTACTTTGAGTTGAGTTTGCACGTTTCGCCTCCGTATTCTCTGGAAACTTCTCGGAAGATCTACGCGTCTTCGTTCAGCTGTTTGAACAGTAGAGTCTCGTCAAATATCATCTTCTTGAGTGACTCCTTCGGCAGATTGTCCAGTTCCATTGAGAATCGGAACGGTTCCTCGGCGACGGGCTGGAAAGGAAATTATTCTTTAATTTGTCGAAGAAGCTTATCCAACTGATAGTTTTCGCTAAGAATAAAAAGCGCATAATATGTCAAGTCGTAAAATGTGGTCGTCACTAACGAACCTCGAATGTCTTAAACGTAGTAAATGAAAGATGAAAACAAATAGCAATGATCATATTGTCAATTACTTTGTAGATTTGCGTTTCACTTTGACAAAGATTTCTAAAGTATAAAAATTCAATCATATTTGTAAATATATTTTTTACTTTGCACCCCCTACTCGTACCTAGTCACCGTAGACAGGGAAGTAAATGTATACCGATAGTAGTACCATCGCATTGATAAAAAAAAAAGAGTTTGACTCCGTTTCGATCCCTGTCAGATGCAAATGAGAATGACCGGGGCTGAGGGTTTAACGTGCTCTGAGGCGAGGGTGTAAATCTACCATTTCCCAACTGCGGGTGGGAATTTTAATGAGTATTTCTTTGAAAAAGTAAAAGGTCGATGTTAGTTAGCCAGACTCAGGAATCGACCTAAGGGCGTAGTTACATAGTCTAATCACGGGACAATTTAGTCAATACACAACTACTCCCATTTCGTAATTTACTTAATATTAAACCTCAAACCATATCACAAAGCTGTTCATTCCTACAGGTCGTTTGGTAATGTTCATTACCACACGGGTTAACTGTGCTACAAAAAATATAGTTTTTCTTATAAGAGACAAAATCTAAGAGACCAAGCTGAGACTAAATCTAGGAGGATACGCCGATACAAAACCGAGGATGCCATGCCTAATGCCAATTATATATTATTTACCAAGTTTTGTTATTTCGTTTATCATGGTCGCAGAAAAAGTATTGTATGCCACTGTACGTAATTAGCTTTGTAGCACTCGTGCTGTATATTAGACTTCGCCTCATTGCACAATTATCACTCGTGACAATAGCTCTCATTACATAACAGTAGCATAAATAAATATTGATTCCAAATCAACCGAAACTCCGCCCCGCGCGACTGACTAAGTACACTTTTATAATAAACATAATTATTCAATTAAGCGTGGACAAGTTAAAGTATACAAATTAACTCGTTCAGTATTTATCATAGCACGACGGGGCCGCCTCTCAGGAGGATCCGCCTCTGTAGCCAAGTAGCACAACGATTCTCTTTCTACTATCGCTCACGCTTCGAAAATTATAAAAAATGTATGGAAATGACAGATCTTGATTACGTGACCTGTCGATAGGTCATTATTTTTTAGAAAAGAGTGTTTATTTTAAGAATTATACCTATTTTAAGAGTAAGAAAAAGGAATAAAATAGAATGTCATTAGGCTCCTGTCAAAATTCTGAACATAATTTGAAAATTTAAAATAAAGAACATTGTTGAACTTTTGTTATTAGGATTGGTAAATATATAAAAGGTGGGCAGGATTTTCAGGAGTTTTCTTGGCTCCTGGACTTCCAGTCAGTGCACACGCTTCGAATTGGTATGATGTTTTATAAATTTATTATTAGGCTAATCGGTTAAGGTTAATATTCAGAAAGCTGTAAGGTAAAATAAGAAAGTATAATATGTTGAGTACTCGTTATTAAGGAAATAAAATATATTGTGTAAATGTTATAAGTATTTCATTTCAATGGCAAATGTCATTCCCATTCATTTTTCTAGTTTTCGAAGCGTGAGCGATCGTAGAAAAAGAATCGATGAGCCACTTGGCTAAAGGGGTCGGTTGTTGTCAACTCCACCTCTCTGGAGACAGCGGCGGCTCGCAACCGTATATATACATCGCAAACAATATGAAATTGCTGAGGCAATTTTTATTACCGATGAATAATTTTAATATTCTATTAAATTGTCTTTCCCCAGAATACTTAATATTATTTTATGAATGTACATAAAATAAAATCTTTTAGATGATTAATATTCCCCCCTTGGGCCATTCTCATTCCATAAGTTTGAAGTTAATCGTATTCGTTATCTTAAGTAAAAATATCAAGTTAAAGAAACCCTCACTACTACAGAACAACGATGTACGAAGGAAGGTCATTAGAACTACGCGAAAAATACTTTCTAAGGCAATCGTTCTTCACTAATACTAAATTCGCCTAAAAATCAACAGTCGCAAGACATGGTGTCCTATAGGTATTTGTAGACCATCCATGACTGACATTCAGAAGTTTTACAATATTCCATAATATACTATAAAACTAGTTTTAAGTACCTATAATCATATTTTTTTAATTCAACGAAATGACGTAAATAATGATTTCGTTAAAACAACTTGCTACTACCACAACTATACAAATGTCATTTTACGTAAAATGATGATAATATTGTACCTACATAAATTAATTAAATACACAATGTTAAATGATTGCAAAAACAAAAATACGATGAAAAACGGTGTAGTGACTCATTATTTGAATGGTATACCGAGTTACATATGTTGGAATAAGCAAAAATACATGTCTATGATACAATACTAGCCAGTAATAAGTATCTATATTGTTTATTTAAACTGCCATCTCTCAGACATTCAATATTATCTGTCATTATCTTCTTTTTCAAGTGATCTGCAATCACTATATTTTATACATATTAATAAACAGATAGTTAAGCCAGTGCTTTAATGTGTTTTCTTTCATCTCGCGACTCTAACAACATAATAACTCTTCAGGCGTCGAGTATAGACACTCGTCTCTAAAGTTTGTTTGCCATTATAAACAATTCTATAGAGGCGACAGTTATGATGTCGGACGTACCTCATCATTGGGATCGTAGTACTGCTCGAGGTAGGGGTGCGCCAGGGCCTCCTCGACGGTGATGCGCTTGTGCGGGTTGAAGGTCAGCATGCGGTGCAGAAGGTCCAGAGCACGGGGGTCCGCCCCCGGGAACAGATCCGTCCAGGGCACCCGCGGCTTGTACGGCAGCGACTCCAGGTAGCTCCGAGCCTGGGTAAACAGAGTACGTTGTTAAATCAGACCAAATTATATGAAACAAGCTGTCCTGACAAACATTGTTCTACCGAGGGAAGAGGAGAGGCGATACGGATAGACCTACAACATACGCGCGGTCGCTGGACACTACTTCGTACGTCGTTATCAACCCATATTCGGCTCACTGCTGAGCACGAGTCTCCTCAGAATGAGAGGGGTTAGGCCAATAGTCCACCACGCTGGCCCAATGTAGATTGGCAGACTACACACACGCAGAGAAAATTCTTTGGTATGCAGGTTCCCTGACGATGTTCTCCTTCACTGTTTGAGACACGTGATATTTAATTGCTTAAAATGCACACAATTGAAATGTTGGAGGTGCATGCCCGGATCGGATTCGAACTAGCCACTGGGCTATCACGGCTCTCTACTACTTCGTACGCGAAATTCAAATTAAATTTTTTAGGCACTTTCAATATTCAGTTATTTTGAAATCAGACAGACACTTCAATTTTATTTATATGTATTGATAAAAAATCCAAATTAGGATAAAAAAGAAATAGATACTTATGATCCAACAACAACATCTAAGATACACACACATAGAAGTAAATTTATTTGCACACATTATTCGTAAACAATCCAAAGTTCTGATAAGTTTGTAAAGCGAGCGTGGAACATTTATCAATGTCGACTACAATGGTCGGCGTATCCCCCTCCTCCCCCCATTTTACGGTTTACCAATAAATTCGGTGAAGTTTATTACTCTGAAATAACTTTACAAGTTATTCTTAAGAGAACCTTGTTGTTATACAATATATCTCAAGTTCGCCCTAACTCCCTAAAAGATTCAGAGATTGGTTGCCCAATTAAAATATTGTCCGAGTACCTAAAACATTACTTTATTCTTTCTTACTTCTATACATAATTATAATCTTTTTAGGGCGGCAAAATTACCCTAGCTGCCTGCATCTAAGGCTGGGGTTGGGAAAAATTTGTTTATAGTCGTTCACATATTTCCTGCACCTGTTATAAAGCGGCGTACAGACTATGCCGCGGTTGGCTGTTGGCACTGCCAATTTGGCAAAGTTAATATAATGTATGCGGCCTTTGGCGTGACGCTGAGCCAATGGTTTGCAAACGAAAATCGCTCTAATTTCGGTCTCCATCAAAGGAAGCCAGTGAGAGCCGGTAGTTGGGACGAGCCAACCGTTGTCTTCAACCGGCACGCATGTGGTTCAATTGTGGCTGAGACAGTGCTGTATTCAGTCATGGAGTGGAACAACGCGTAAGTGTGTGAACTTATTGAGCTTTACCGTGATCGACCTGTTTTTTTGTTATTCATAATAGACTTGCGCTTGACTACAATCATGCCTGGTGGAAAACAATGATGAGGTCTAGGTTGGAGCGCGCTTGCCTAGAAAATGCCTATTCACACTTGTATTGAAGGTGCACAAATCATAAGTGTTAGGAAACACAGAAGCTGGAAGGGCATTCCACATCTTCGCTGTTCTTATTAGAAATGTCGATGCGAAACGTTTTGTGCGAGTCGACTGGACATCGACAACAAGAAGATGCCAATTTGCACGGTATCTCGCTGCTATGTGGTAGAATGGGGATGGAGGGACTAGATTAAAAAGATCCCGTGAGCACTCTCTGAAATATATTCGATAAACAAGCTGTGGAAAAGAAAATTTCGAACCTATAATGTCGTTTTTTACATGAAATAAAGAGGGAGAGAGGCTCAAGTAAGTCTGGTGCGGGAAATTCTGATGTGTACAAGAGTAAATGGTTCTGCGAACGAATGCGACTGAACTATTGCATAGGCCTTGCCGCGTTGGCTTTTCTAAATCGGCAATGCCAACAGCCAACCGCGGCTTAGTGTGGATGCCGCCTAATGCCGCTTAATGGTACCTAAATTATCTCCAGCATTTGTCAAAGCTAAGGCCAAACTACGGAGTTTGGCCTTATCCAGCCCGCAGTATTGTATGTAGATACGGGTATGACATTTTTGCACATTTTTCGAGACGACATGACGAGTAAAATACGTGTGATAAAAATATTCGCCGTATGACTATTTAGCAGGTTTTAGACCACTACTACCACATCTCAAATATGTGAACGGTCTTTACTTTATACAAAATCTTTACATTTTTCCAAATTTTAACGTTGAAAATGCCGTACCATTTGATATTAGACAATACTACGAAACAAGAGGACCCAATTCCAAACAAATGACAATAAACACCACAACGGTCGACTAGTCAGGCTGCATTGTGCCGAAAACAAGGCCGTTCATTAAACAACTTCCATTTTGTGATAATAAAACGTATAGCCTAAACAAACATGGCCCATACGGTGAAAAGCAAAAAGTTTCAACGATACGGTACATTTAATTTGATTTGTGGAATAACGTCCACAAAGTTTGATGGATTTATACCTACGTGCTCGACTTTTTGTTTGCCATTGTATTTCTATTGGGATATTTCTTTACTTTGAATTGTATAAAATATGTACTCGTGTACACTCGTGTTGTGTAATAGTAAATGCTTTAGCGTCATTACAACCAACGACATTTTATACTATAGACCATCAAAGCGAGTTAACTAAACTACTTCACTGAGAGAACACCGGCGCAGAGTTCGGGACTTGTGGCCAAAGGTTTAGCATAATCAAGGTGTATTCAATTAAAAATAGTAAGGATTAAACTAAAAAAATAACCCCAAAAAATGACGATTTTTTTTCAGTATTCTTTTATATCTATTTTTTAAAAAAATACAAAACAATTCAGTATTATTTTTCATTCCATATGACACCTTTTTGTATATTATTATACAAACGTGTCAGGCAAACGACACCAGTGTTAATGAAGGGCGGGCAAGGCAATGCCGTGAGTAATTAATGTTAACTGTACCCTCAAGTGGGTAGTAAAATCCCCCGTGTAACGAGATCGTAACGAGACGTTATAATCCCGTTACACTGTACGGTTGGGTATTATAATACGACCGCACTGATTGATTACGAATACATTAAAATACAGTGATGAACACTAAGGTACAATAATAGACTTAAGGATACAGTCATTGTGTTATTTTTATTCTGCAATATAAAACTAAATTTGCGTGTAAAAACCGAGGGGGTAGGGATTACCCCTAGGGTGAAAAATAAGTTACAAACTATTTTCATACATACTTATCAAAGACATAAAGCATAATAAAAATTATTTATTCGTTTCAATAGTGTGTAACCACAAACAACGTTAGTTATTGCAAGGAATAGAGAAGAACTTATTTACTATTATAGTGTCTAACTGCCTACACTACACTACAAACAGATCTCTGTATATGCAATTATGCGTCCCTTGAAAAAAGATATTGAAATTCCTTTTAAGTTATTCCATAAATGTAGAGTGTGAAACGGCAAATACCTTGCTTTTGAATCTACGAGTATGTATCTATAAACCTAACTTAATTTATAATCTACACTCCAGTTTTTATAATCTATTTTGCAGGTGTTGCATAGTCTACGTAATTATGTATGTCTACTTTTAAAACTTAGATATAACCTTACCTTTTCATTGATGATACATTCCAAATCATCTTTGCTTGGTGAGCCCAGCACGCCAAGAATGTGGTTCAGTTGGTCGAGGTAGTGCTTCCCCGGGAAGATTGGCCGGTTCGACAGCATCTCAGCCAGGATGCATCCCACTGACCAGATGTCTATTGACTTCGTGTAGCCCTGGACGAATAAAAAAGGTATGTAACGTACTAATTACTCGTATATTTTTTTATATATACAAGTAAATGTCTAAAAAGAAGAAAATTGAGTTTTATTGTGACTCACTTCAGATTCTGAACATCATGTAATATAAGAGTGCTTATCAAGATAAATCAAACGGGCCCAAAGACGACGGATCTATCTTGTTTAGTATAGAAGTTCCTACGACCATCTACCACCCTCATCTTTAGACCTTGGATATTAATCCTAGCCCTAAAAAATTCATTTTATATTTGTTACAGTTTGTCACTAAATGCAATCGGACTGGACTCACAATTTAGTGATACCTACGTAATTCAAGAGTGCCTGTAATGCATATTTGAAAAAAAAATTACTTTAATTTGACATAATCACCTGCATAGTTACAGGTACCTCTATGTCAACGAAAGATTTTCTTTAAACTGCAATCTTTTATCGCTTACCTTATTTCTACGTATCATACATTTGTCTCTTTATTGTTAAAAGAATGTCTTTGAATTGGGAGAATTGTCAATTTGCCCAGACTTGTGAATCCCTTTTTTCTGTTAATTCTATCTTATCTTTCTCATATCCACGAAGAAAGGAAATAACATTCGATGCGAACATATCTTCAACGGTGATTGTATTTTTTATGAAGCTCTTTGTGTTTCTAACCTAAAATATTTACAGTATCTCCAGATACATGGAAAATAAACGTTAAAATAATGGAAAATTATATCTTTATATAATAAAAATATCTATCACTATGCACGACATTATTTACGAAACCTTTTACTGGTATTCTCTAAAAAATTCAGATGTTTTTGCCCTAAGTGTAGGTAAATGCTTTTATAAAATAAAAAGAAAAATGATCTAATTAGGACGGGCCATTATGTCTAAAAGTCCCGTTTTTGTATACCGTAACGCGAATTTTATTAAAGCTATCTTTTATTATGGAATTCATAATTCTTTAATGCTGGCTCTAGGGGTACTCTAATTATACAAGTTACTGTACGAAATTATTATATAATGAGATATTTTATGTTATCTCATTTTCGAAATCACATATGTAGAATATTCCGAATAAATCACAATATTTTCTTGGAATATGTTTAAGAACGAGTGTAAGGCCTGTTATGGATTTCGTGAAATAAAATATCTGGGAATCGAAAGTGCTCCGGAATGATTCGTGTTACTATATTATTTTGTAACCAGATCTTAGACATCGACACTTCATTAAATGGCCGATCATTTCGTGAGAAATGGAAACCCATAGGTATGCGTTGACCACAGATATAAGAGGTAACTAGATTTATAAAGTGTCATTCTTTGTATTGAAACCAGCGTACCCAGGGGGTGGCCTAAATGACTGTTTAATATTTAGTGAAAACTGAAATATGTCACCCTTACTTTAGAGTTGAATATTATTTATTCCTTTTGTCATAGAACAAAACAAGACTGCTAGTACATGCGCGGACACGCTTGCGATGTTCCGCACACCCGGGTGTACGCGGGCCACGCCCCCTTGCTACTTCTATTGCTAAAAGCGTTAGCTTTTAGCGTTGTTTGTTCTGTGGCGTTGACGGTTTTATGCAGAATTGAGCAGAAACGCTAAGTTGGTTCGTGATACGTATTCGCACGTGGTAACTACCTTATATAACAAAACTCCCACTCCAGATTTTCAAGAACGTCGTTATACTATACACAACAGGGATTATTTAGCAATGATATATTTCTGTATTTATTTCAATACAAAAATAATATTAACCTCTTAGACGCTGGTTTGGCTTGCCTAAAGTAGTAGTTATAATAATTTACAAGTTTAATAATTCATTTGCTTTATTAGTTATGGATGAAACTCTTCGATATTGTCAATTTCAGTGTGCCTCTACGAGGCGTAGAGGCGTCGTAGAGGCGTAGCTTTGAAAATTACGAACTGCTACTGAGGTTGGCTAGGCAGAAACATTTTGCCTAGTCCACCACCATCAACAGCTTAATTTTACTGTAGATAGATACATATTCTGAGTAGTATTTGAATAGAATCCATCGTAAACATAATGCGCAGCGCGCGTACCGTATTATATTTTAAATTGTATTCAGCATTCACGTTGAGAAATCTCTTTCCAGTCGACTATTCGTTCGAGCCATGAAAGTCTAAATAATTACAGCACTGGCAGCATTCACGCCAGTGTGCCATTGATGCTTGAAATAATGGCTTTGCGTTCAATAAGATTTTTCATCTGCTTCAGAATAAAATATATAGGAAAATGGAGGTGCAGCGGCTTTCCATTTAAAGCTTTCTATACTAAATGACTTTATTTAAGAAAATTAAATTTAGTATAAAATAGAGACCGAGTAAATGTTTTCAGTACGTAAGTAATATGTTAAAACATATTTTCCTTTATAAAACTTTTAGCAGTATTCGGGATGCGTTTGGAATGCTAAAGGTTTTAGTCATTAAGCAGAATGGTTTATACGCGTGGAGGGAAAACTTAAAAAAAATCCACGAGCAGGTATGTACAATACAATTTTTTATTTAAATATACATTCATAAGGCATATTAAATAAAGTTAAACGCAACTAAGGCGTGAATTTTAAAGAATTAAAAGAAGAAGAGTATTTAAATAAACTGAAACCCAACATAAAAGATTGATCAAACAAAGAAAGAGAAGAGGGGTTTAAAGTTGTAAGAATATTGACTCCACACTTAAAACATACGAGCACGGGAAAATTAGTATAATATAAATATATATCATATCCGTATCTCTAATACATAAATATACGTTCCCTATACATATAAATCCTCATCCTTAATTAGTTTTCTCTTTTATTTTACGCCACGCCTCATCGTCGAGAGAGATATCTTTCCACTTGGCGTTTCAGAGGGCTTCATAAAACTGAAGTACAGCATACAACTTTAAAAAATATAAAAATATACAATGCTCCGAGCGCCCCAGCCAAGTCATTGACGTTCGAAATAATGAGTGTGCATTCGATAAAATAATTGACAACAAAGGCGCTGAAAGTGTCATTTACAGAGACCGTTGAGGAGAGTGCTTTATATATTGAAGCGTATATAGCGAGAGCTTGCTATTGCCAGATATACCCCATTTCATGAAGGCTGAAAGTCTGTCAGCCTTTAATCCTGCCATATGTAAGTACTGTACAGAAGTCAATTATAGAAAATTTGTTTGTTCTAAAAGGTACCGGTTTCTAAGATTTTCATTTATTGTCCAAGTCAAAAACTATATTTAAGTATAATTTATAAGTATTTTTTATATTTTATATATCATGGAGAACCATGTCTCCAGACGCAGACCATTAACTTAGTGATAACTGATAACGTTTCGCTTGTGATGCTTAAATGTTTAACGATGTTTTTCGAAGGGTTGCCGTAAAGTTAAGTGAATTTAAAGGCGACTTGGGACATATTTTTTCAAATTACCTATACCGAGGAAAAAATATACTTTATATTTGGACGGTTGAGAGTTTAGACCCTTGAAACTTTCGGACGTCTTCACAGTCCAAACTCTTTACTTATCTATGGTAGGACCAAAGGCTGACGAACTTTCAGCCTATATAAAATGAGGTAAATCTGGCTATCGCATGCTCTCGCTCAATATATAAAGCACTCTCGACATCGAGAAAATCATGAGTAGAGAAAACAGATGCATCGATCGCTCAATTAACGAGTTTAAAAATATTTATTTTAACGAACAGTTTGAAGTCTGTGATGTTGTCATTTAAATTTTAAATAAAGATTTCCCTTGAAAACCATGATTTCTTGTTGAGTCTTGAGCTTGTTGTAGCATTATGCTGAGTGGGAGATATTTGTTTGGTCAAAGTTTTTTTTTTATCATGTTTTTAGTAAAAATATACATTATCTCCTTAACTTCAATACTGGCTTATGACGGAGTCGATAGGAACTCATAAAGCAAACAACATAATATAGCCATCGAGTTTGGGCTCAATTATTGTCGGGGCAAACAAATTTGACATTAAAAAAATAATTTTTATTAATATTAATTTATATTATAATCTGTATCATTAGCTAGTTCATGCATTTTAAATAATACAGTTTCTAATAAGCTAACAATACTGAAAAATATTCGTAACTGCGTTATATTTTTAAATTGTTTTAAAATTAGGTATTTTAAAGTGTGTAAAACACATTTGCTATTTAATTCCAAATGTTCACGGGTAGCGGTAATCACTTAACATCATGTGACTCAAATGAAGAGAAAACTTACCTTCGAGTTGAGCATAATTTCTGGCGCACGGTACCAGCGCGTGGCGACGTACTCCGTAAGGAAGCCCGTATGGTCATGGTCGGGATCGGCCACTCGCGCCAGCCCGAAGTCGCAAATCTATACAAAAAAGAAATATTTTAATACGATATAAATTTTATAAGATATCAATTTTTTATTGATATCTTATAAAATTATCATCAATCATCATTATTTACACCATTATCAACAGACAAATGCCCACAGCTGGACATAGGCCTCTTTTTAGATCTATAATAATCAAAAGAAGTTTGGATTTCTAAACCGAATAATTAAAGTCCTAATACTTACTGTACTAAGTCTCTGGTATTATTTCGTTTGGTTCACAGTAAATAAGTTACCAAAATAGATTTCATTTAATAGCTTAGCGGTGCGACTTTGTGGGTAGGGCGGTCTTACTGTGGTGAAACTTTCCCACTAGATTAAATTTGAGCTAAATTAGAAAAGTTATCGCCTGTAACGCCAAATAGGTCTTCTAAACACTATCGGTGGCACAGTCAGCGGCTGCCAATCAAAGGCGTATACCTCAGGCAGTTTAGGAATCCATTATAATATAAGCGAAATACCTGACCGAGTACTGACTCCCTCCTCTCACGTATTGAATTGAAATTTCGTAATTATATATAAGGTAAACTTTGGCGCATGAGGCCATGATTTCTCATATAACTCTCAAAGAAAGTATAAAAAAACTTTTTTAGTTATACTTTCTTTGGGTTTTTTTACGGGCGTCAAACATGCATTACTTACTCTAAAAAGCGAAAAATAACATCGTATACCTATGTCGTTCCTATTGATCGGTTTGATGGCGGTGCTATGCCAAATAGGCTCTTAAAGTACATTTTTGGCACCACCTTCGAGCCGATCAATAGGAAGGACTTAGCTACGATGTTATTTTTCGCTTTTAAAAAAAGAACCATAGGTGTTGAATTGAGAAACTCTTTCTTTTTTGAATTCGGTGAAAAATACGCTTTTAATTGGACCATTGACTACTGAATACTAACTATAATCCACTACCTCCGAAAGCCATTATTAATAAATTCAGATTGGCCACAAATAACTCTAGTAATCAAATTTTCACTAAAAATGTATCTAGCGAAGCTGTTAGCCTAACTTGCTTTTCTGTCGAGGCAAGGTATTAAATTTAAAGAGCTCTATTAAGCAGCGGAATGGCGTTTAGCGACTTATTATTGTTACGTGCCGCCGCTAAAAGTTATTTGTTAGCGCACTGTTAACACTCAAAGTCCCGTGCTAATGAATGGCCGGAGCGGCATTTTCTTTAGCTGGCAAAAGCACTTTGCGGGAAATAATAGAGTTTACCCATTTGTAGACATTTTAAAGAGACTGCTCGTTAACTTAACCTAGATTTTTAGGTCCTGCTTGTGAAAATGTCTTTATTCAATGACAAGATTTTTACCACGGTGTGACATTGTGGTTTATATTTTGATTTTGATTCTTTATAATCACACTATCACATCACATCAGACTTCACACTAATATTATAAAGGCGAAAGTTTTTATGTGTGTATGTATGTTTCTCTTTTACGCTGCGGCTACTGAAGCGATTTGGCTGAAATTTGGAATAGATTTTACTCTGGATTAACTACTTTTAGGCTACTTTTCATCTTGGAAAAATCCATAGTTCCCGCGGGATTTGTGAAAAACTGAATTTCACGAAGAGTTCACTAGTATTTAATAATAACTAGCGGACGCCCGCGACTTCGTCCGCGTGAAACTCGATGTAAACTTTCAACTACCTCTACCCTAACCCTACCCTACCCCTACCGGCCTATCCTACCCCTACCCTACGTTGAAATTTTTCCTGAATTTTCTTTGCTATAAACCTCACGGAGCCCTAGACCTTTTCAACGAATGCAAAACCGTGGAAATCGGTTCGTGCGTTCTGGAGTTATAGCGTCAGGAAGGAAAACCCGAGTTTTATTTTATTTTTTAACCGACTTCCAAAAAGGAGGAGGTTCTACGTTCGGCTGTATGTATGTTTTTTTTTTTTTTTTTTTTTTTTTTTTTTTTTTTTTTTTTTTTTTTTTTAATGTATGTCCAGCGATAATTCCGTCATTTGTGGACCGATTTTGAAAATTCTTTTTTTGTTTTGAAGGGTTTGATTCCAGGGTGGTCCCATTTTTTTCATGTCAGGATCTGATGATGGCGTCCTGGAGAAATCGAGGGGAACTTTCGAAAATCGTAGGGACAGCTAGTGCGTTTGTTAATGTTTCCGTAAGGTATTTTAAACCACTATAATTTTATGAAGGTCTGGAGTAGGTCTGATGATGGAGCCGAAACACAGACGATGGAACTCGTCAACGGTTTACAGCAGGTACCTTTTGTTTGGGCTTGATTTATTTGTATTGATGAGAACTTTCCACCTAGATGGGTTGTGACTGTATTAAGGGTCTGATGATGAAGACGAAGGACAGTTAAGAGAACTCCTCAACAGTTCACAGTAGCTACCTAGTGATTGGACTTGATAAATTTGTATTGATGAGAACTTTCCACCTAGATGGGTTGTGACAGTATTAGGGGTCTGGTGATGAAGACGAAGGATAGTTAAGGGAACTCCTCGACGGTTCACAGTAGTTACCTTGTGTTTTGACTTGATAATTTTGTATTGATGAGAACTTTCCACCTGGATAGGTTGTGACAGTATTAGGGGTCTGGTGATGAAGACGAAGGATAGTTAAGGGAACTCCTCGACGGTTCACAGTAGCTACCTTGTGTTTTGACTTGATAATTTTGTATTGATGAGAACTTTCTAACCATATGGATTGTGACTGCATAGGGGGTCATGGTGATGAAGACGGAGGACAGTCACCTTTCACGTTTTTCTGAATATTCATATTACGTGTGAATAAAGGGGGAGTGAAATATTGTATATGAGTTAAGGTAGTACTTATCATAAGAAAATAACGTTTCTACTAATTGCCTATTAATTTTCGTTTACACTCAGTAGGTGTGCTAACACTAAAAATTAAAAAATAAAAATTTTAATAAAAAAAAATTCAACCGACTTCCAACTCAAAAATTAACCTAAACTAAAAAGCAAAAAATAACATCTTACCTATGTGCTACCTTCTGATCAGTTTGAAGGCGGTGCCAATCCAGTGTTATGTTTTAATGAAAGCCGTTTCTGAAAGAACCACAGAAATTTTGTAATTTAAACGGCTTGAATTAAAACATCACTGGCTTGGCACCGCCTTCAAACTGATCAGAAGGTAGCACATAGGTAAGATGTTATTTTTTGCTTTTTAGTTTAGGTTAATTTTTGAGTTGGAAGTCGGTTGAATTTTTTTTTATTAAAATTTTCATAAAAAGTATCCTATGACCTTCTCCTGGTTCTAAACTACTTTCCTGCCAATTTTCAGCTAAATCGGTTCAGCCGTTATTGAGTTATAAGTGGAGTAACTAACACGACTTTATATATAGATGTTCAAATAAACCCACCCAATGTTAAATGTCAAACCATCGTTTATAACTAAATATATAATGTAAGTAAACACGAAATTGTGCATGTGTGCACTCTGTGGAGTAGCTAAATTCGGATCACTTTATGCAGTGATTTTGTAGACACGAACTGGACGGCTATTCTGCAACGATGTTTTGTATAACTCGCAATTGGGAGTTTCGAATTCACCTCTATCTATCTCTGTTTAACACGATACTATAGAATGAGAAAGATAGCGGTGAATTCGAAACTCGCACTTGCGAGTTATACAAAACATCGTTAGAGAATAGCCGCGCTGATCTAATAGTATAAAATCGTCGACCTTTTCAAACTATCTCTCTCAACAAGTTAATTCACGCTTTTTTTTAATTCTTTGCAAGTTAGCCCTTGACTGCAATCTCACCTGATGGTAAGTGATGATGCAATATAAGAAAGCGGGCTAACTTGTTAGGTGGAGGATGAAAATCCACACCCCTTTCGGTTTGTACACGACGTCGTACCGAAACGCTAAATCACTTGGCGGTACGTCTTTTGCCGGTAGGGTGGTAACTAGCCACACCAGCCAGACCTGGACCAATTAAGAAAACCTCAATCGGCCCTCAATCGGACCTCCGTCTTGTAAATCCACTGCGCCACGAAAACCGTTATATTGTGGTTGTTATATTAGCTAAAGTTTGAAATTTATGAAACTAAAATTTTCAAAATTTAAAAAAAAAACTAGTTGACGCCGCGCGGTTTCACCCGCTTGGTTCCGTTCCCGTAGGAACATGGGGATAATATATAGCCTTCCTCGATAAATTGGCTATTTAAAACTGAAAAAAAATTTTCAAATCCGACCAGTAGTTCCTGAGATTAACGCGTTCAATCAAACAAACAAACTCTTCAGCTTTATAAAATTAATATAGATATCTTCTACCACTGCGCCACGGAGGTCGTCGAATGTGAACGTAAATGATTAAGTTTATTTTCCAACTAATGAATATCTAGAAGATAAGCAGTCCCTGATGAATATTCAGTTTGTGATTATAATATTCAATTAAGCTAATGCTAATAGGTATGTAAGCGTATGTAGGTAGGCATGCTACCATAACAAGACTAATTAATAACTAAAATAACTAATGTATAATGTATATGTTAAAACATTTATGGCGAATTATCACGTTCACGCCAAGGTCATGAAATAAAACATTTCACGGATTTCTAATGCTATTTCACGGATTTCATTTATGTTAAAATGTCATTTAAAACGGTCCACGAAACAATAATAGCGTATAATACTTCTACGAAGTTTAATGGAAAACTTTGTAGCGGAATTTAGGTTAAAAGCTCGAATATTCTCTTTAAATTGCACGTGTTTTTTGGAAATGAAATAAAAAGCAAACACACGTATAATGCAGAAGCGTATGTCCCATACCCATTGCAGAAATTGCTTAAGCCCCCATTCGCACGAGAGTTTTTTTAACGGACGTTAAAAAAGCTTTCAAATATAGTGTGAAGTTAAATGAAGGTATTTCCAACGCCGTGTTTTTCACGTTGTCATGTGAACATATACTTGGGAATGCATTTGTTGTATTTGAACGCTTTTTAACGTCTGTTAAAAAAGCTCTCGTGCGAATGAGGGCTAATAGTCCCACATGAATTATTTGCATCGATGTTTTTTTAACCGATGTGTTTAGTGTTTTGTGCTAACTTGGAAAAATAATATTGTTACATATGACCATAAAGGTCGCTGTAAGGCATAAAATTTATAATTCACCTGAAGTATCTACACGCCATGTCTCTTAAGTGCAATGTCTTGTCTCAAAATTGAGGTTAATGCCACTCATCCCAGAGGGACTTGATGACGAAATTAAATAAATTAGGGTTCGTAGCGAGGTTTTGTACACGAAACCATAGAGGTTGTTTGTTTATAATTACAAGTTAGCCCTTGACTACAATTTCACCTAATGGTTAGTGATGATGCAATTTAAGGTTGAATCTAACTTGTTAGGAGGAGGATGAAAATCCACACACCTTTCGGTTTGTACACGACATCGTATCGGAACGCTAAATTGTTTTTTTTTACTGTTGTTTAATGAATAGTTATACAACTTAACAGCCACATTGTCCTACAAATTGTATATGTTATCTCGTAATTATTACCTAGTAACCCTGATAGCTACCAGAATCAAGAATTTTCGTAACTATAAATGTTGAGCATCTCATCAAAATGAAGCTACTGACGGAAAATTATTTTCATAGTAAAAATGATTCTCGGATCCTGAACTATAAGCAAACTTTGAAATAAATGAAACTACTTAATAAATATCGGCTATACGTGTTGAATCTACATTTATAGGACACTGTAGAAATACTATTCAATTACTTAATTAAAAGTAAACGTGACTGTTTTCCCCAAGAGATTAATTTTTTTATTTCATATTCATTTATATTTTAACTTTCAGTTTTTTTTCCTAGAGATTACTTAATTAGAGTTGATGTATGTATTACGCTCAAAGATCGAAAAAGATCTGTGAGCGTATAAATAGCTCATAACGCGTTGTGGTTACAGTAAAACATCCACATGGCGAAATTCGTGTTCTGGCTCTAATGAAAATGCGGTATGCGACCTAATAGCGAAACTCGTGTCGTGGCTGACATGCTATTCGATCTCAACGCGTTGTGGCAATGAAGAATAGGCATGAGTATGGAATATTATTATGAACGTCATACAGATGACTACGTAACCATGCTATCTAAAATACACTAGTCAAGCGCAAGCCTACATTGCATAAAAAAATATCATTAAATGGCTAATTGTAATAACAGACCTTTAAATCACAGGTAGTGTTCAGCAATAAGTTAGAAGGCTTGAGGTCCCGATGCAACACGTTCGCCGAGTGGATGTATTTGAGACCCCGCAGGATTTGGTATAGGAAGTAACAGATGTGGTCGTTGCTTAATTTCTGTGGACAAAAATTGCGTTAATACTCCTTCTGTTTAAATGATAATCCATACTGTAGTGTTTGTGTATATACACCGGTAGTGGGAGAAAGCGGGCAGTCTATATCTGGCATTGAGAGAAGGCGGACGTGTGCCGCTGTATTATTATTAATTATAGTGTATTATAGTGTAGTGGTGAGACAGTGACTTACTGCTATTACAGTAAGGACAAGGGACCTTACACATACTATAAATTGAAAATGAATTTGTCAATCTTTCACGGCTAGCAATTACAAAATTATTTCACCAATGGAATGCTACATTATCAGCGATTAACATACTCGGGGTGTCCGCTAGTCGTAAATAAAACTCGAAAAAATATGACGTCATGCGTCGTTCCTTAGCTTAAAAAAAAGTATTCTTTGGTTTATGAAGACTATTTAATAGTCTTCATTCATCAGTATTTTAGAAAAACGAACATTTTATTTTGAAAAATGAAACCATTTCATCAGTATTTTTTATGACGTTGTCACGTTAAACTATCGCCAGTAAACCGATTTTACAGATTATTTTTTTATATAATTGTCGGTAGATTCGTTGTCGCATCCCCGACACAGTGGACTAAGAGAATGAGGCAACTGACTACAGCTGTTTTAGCTTGCACAATTGTGCACTCTAACGTTTTCCGCGTCAAATGATGAGATTGGCCGTCGTGGAAGATATTTTTACACTTCTTTTATTTGAGAATATTAAAAATAATTTTAAAAATATACACATAGCCTTAAAATATGACATTTTAAAAAACTGAGTAATAAAATTCCATTCCATTCCAATTTTACCCGGGAGATTGGTGTCACCTTGTACATACTGAAACTCGATATTAGAAAAACATGTTTGGAAAACTTTAGAAAGGCACGAAACAGTTTTGTTTGGAAAAACGCACCGGGAGGGTCGCTGTAGGGTAAAAAGGATCGCGATCCGTCAAAAAATAGACCCTTTATATCCCTTTTATTACCTGCTTAATTAAAAGTCCTTTGTGCCTTTTATTTGAATTAGCTGGCCAACAATTTTATATATTTTTTGCACATTTTTTTTTTAAATTTAAGATTGGGTGGGGTGTGTCAACGACTGAAGGGGTAATCTTAAATGTAAGAGGTCCTAGGTTCCATAATTATTTATTACAGTGTATTTGTCATCTTTTTTTGTTTAATGACATGGTCCATGGTGATAGCGGGCAAAATTTAATAAGATACAACTTAATTTACCCATAACCCTAACGGTTTCCAAAAGCTGACGCTAAATTGCTTATAGCTTGGCAAGCTATAAGCAATTTAGCGTCGTTGATGACACTCCCATGATATGCGGGCGACGGGAGGAAAGACTGCGCGGGTGTTAAGTCGTGCGCGTGGGGCATCGCTACCCCCCTCCCGGCCCGCGCGGACCATCGGGAGTGTTACGAACGAATTTGCCAAGCTATAGCGAATCATCTTTGCCGGTAGGGTGGTAAATAGGCACGACCGATACCTACCACTAGACTCAGCTTGACCACTTAATCTTAGCTTAGCATTAGGAGACATTCAGAACATTATGCCAAGTCAGAAGAACAGCAAATTTACATACAAACTCTATAATTTACCATGTTCACCATCATCATTAACAACCTATATTCAGCTTACTGTTGAGCACGAGTCTCCTCTCAGAAAATGAGAGGGGTTTGGCCTTAGTCTACCACGCTGGCCCAATACGGATTGGCAGACTTCACATACGTAAAGAATTAAGAAAATTATAATGTTTCCTCACGGTGTTTTTCTTCACTTATTGAGACACGTGATATTTTATTTCTTAAAATGCACACAACTGAACCTGAGTTACCATGTTAGTAAGTCAAATTTTAACCATTTGTCCCTCTTTGTTTACTGAATTTTGAATGAAAACATATGTTATATAAGTGACGTCACTTTAAATCCAATATGGCGCACTAATAAAGTTGGCAAATCTACCACTAACAAGTTTAGCGACTAAAATCTCCATGTTGAGTGGGAGAAAAGTATGAGACCTTGAGATAGATTTAAGGAATAAAGTATACGTAAAAGCGTTCTCGTATAATGTCTACTTTCCATACAGCCTTTATGTTACAGAATTTGTATCAAGGTTATAGCATTGTTGACTTCAAAGACAAAATATTTGCCAAAAATACCAAGCTTTGATCTTTTAGGATCAACTTAATACCTACGTACGTACTCGTATTAGATAGTTTGCTGGAATGAATACTACAATATTGTTAGGTTTTTATATTATAATGCGTGTTTAAATATACATATATATATACAGAACTAGCCGTGATAGCCCAGTGGATATGACCTCTGCCTTCGATTCGGTGGGCGTAGGATCGAACCCAGTCCGGGTCATGCACCTCCAACTTTTCAGTTATATGCATTTTAAGAATAAGAATTAAATATTACGTGTCTCAAACGGTAAAGGAAAATCACGTAAGGAAACCTGCATACCTGATAATTTTCTTAATTCTTTACGTGTTTGAGGTCTGCCAAACCGCATTGGGCCGGCGTGGTGGACCATTAGTCTAATTCCTCTCGTTCATAGAAAAGACTCGAACTCAACAGTGAGCCGAATATGGCTTGTTAATATGGTGATGATGGTAAACATAAATATTTCATGATTTTTAGGATCCCGGTCTACAAAAAGAAAATCTTCGGTCTACAAAAAAACAAAAAGCGCAGTTCGATGCCTGAATTGATGATCCTACGAACACTCGGTAAGCGAGTCCAACTAGCACTTTAGGTGTTCTATGAAAAAATAAAATTATGATTCTAAAAATCGTAGCCCAAGACAGTTTACTAATACTGCCACATGGCATATTAATACTCAAGAAAATTTATGATATTTAGCTGGAATGCAAAACAAATAAAGCTAAAACAAATATTCAGAAAGATTTACCTGTGTTTTTAGTAATTTGTAAAGATCTGTCTCCATTAGACACTGTACGATGTAGACGTCCTTCATCTGGTCGATGGTCTCTGCTCTTAATATATCTCTAATATCGATAATCTGCAACAAAGGACAAAGTTTAAAGCTTTTAAGCTTTAAATAATCCTATTCGACGGCAATTAATTTAAATTGGTATTTGTATTGATTCCACTGAAAGGTTTAAGATACTATTAATGAGCATAATCTACTGATGAGCCAGAAATAAACTCGGTAGTCGGTAATATAAAGTCGTTAATATTATCTGGAAGTATATATGTCATTATGGAATATGACTATATAATCATATACATACATATATATATACATACATACATACATACATTCAATAATTAGACTTCTTTATGAAAAGCCTGCGATGACCAGTTCTTCTAGAATTCTAGATGAAGATGATGTCATGATTCATGATGAATAACTAATTTAGTTATTCTAATGAGTTCCGATTTGATCTTTTGTTTTTTACGTATAGGCTCCGATACTGGACCGATTTTACAACAAAACAAATCCTCAACAGTAAAACCAGTTTCCACTTCTTTTTAAAAAAAGGAATATTTGTCATATCTTTTAAATATGACTAGTCGGGAAAGACTGTATTTGGAGTGGGTACGTCAATAGACCTACGGGGTGGGGATCGAACTACCACCCCTCGGTGATGAGTCCGACCGCCCTTACTTTTGAGCTATTGACGCTGTACTTAGTACCTATACTTTTTAATAAACACACTTTATTTTGCTTGCTTTGTTTATACTCTTCTTATATTTACTTGACTAAATAAACTTACATTTTCATGTTTAAATCGGGTGAGAATTTTGATTTCTCTTAACGTCCTCTGGCAGTAGGTCTGGTGCTCGAACGGGGATATTTTCTTAATGGCGACTTTTGCTAACTTAATACTGTCGACTGCGGACCTGTGCAACAAAAAATATTTTGTAAGTCAAAAACATCGATCTCCTATTAAAAAGTGGATGCCCAATGAGCGACCAAAAAACGTCCCCACTCAATGAGTGCCAAACACAACTTTTTAGCACTCAATTCAAGTAGTCGTTTTGGCAAATTCAACCTTAAACTCAATGCTTTAGGTTGAATTTGCTCTGAATTTGGGATTTTGTTGAATATTGGACTACATTAAAAGGCCTTTAGGTTTATTACTATTATTATTTATATAAAATCTTACGAATATTTGACTCAGGTATACCACACATGTGACTAAAGACATCTCGTGAAGAGAAATTGCCAAAATGTCAACCAATGACAGCGGAGTAGTCCCATTTCTTTCGTCCCAAGGCAACGAAATATATAGAGGCATTTCCGTTCCGTAATATATGATTGCGTTGACATTTGTCAATTTCTCTGCACGAGATAAGTCGTTTAATCGCTTAAAGGTGGGTTTAAACTAAACAAACGAGATAGAGCTCGAAGAAGAGGTTTTTTTTTATTATTTTTAGTGTTCAAACCTAATGTTTTTTGATCCACCGTTCCTTCTCCTAGTCGGATGTGTTTTTTTATATCTATATAATATTATAAAGAGATAAAGTTTGTGAGGTTGTAAGTTATTTTACCAATAGAACGTTATTTCAGTGTCATAAGCTACATTTTATCACCCTCTCGGTGTTGAGTCCGGTCCCTTTCACCGTGAACATTGCTATTGTAACTTATTGAATCCGTACATCACATTTTCCATCGGCAACATTCAACCTTTTCTGACAATATGTTTGACAACAAATATAATCCTTACAATTATATGTCGCGTCGCAGCGGCAACTGTTTAAGAAATGCTGAAAAAATCTAACAAAAACAATATCAGGTTGAAGACTTTAACAGAAATAATGAGCATCGTGTACAACATTGTTTTCTTAACCCAAAAACAACAAACAACGAAAGTATACAAAAGAAAATTTCGACAGGCTAACGGACAAGAATCTTGTTAACGCAAACGAGTTGTTTCTTAAAAGTTTTTCCATGGTGGATAACTCGGAGTAAAATGTGTTAAAAAATACAATAACAGAAAATCTAATTACAAGAGATGATATGGAATCTCGCAACAATATTAAATTTTCAACATCACCTGCTTTCCTGGATCTGCTAAACCGATTTTGAGTATTCTTTTATGACTAGGACGCCTTGTTATTATCAAGTGTAGACTATGTTTTATTTCCCGTATTTTCACGGGAACGGGAAAAGCGTCAGCTAGTTTCTTATAAAATTAACAGCTTATTTTAAAAATCCACTACAAGATTAGGCCACCCTCCCGTCAGGAATGGGATATGGAACTTAGACCCACGACGCTGCTCAAATGCGAAACCACATAAGCTATTTAACCACTGAACCAACGAGGTAGTTATAGTAACTTAGGTACATATACCCACGTGTTGTTATGACCTATCGCCCCTAAGCTAACAACACGATTCCTATCGGGTTACCTTTTAAAAACCATATATACATATTCATTATTATAATGTATTTTATAAGCTCGAAATAGCTATTTTATTCAATTAACAGCATTTCTACAATCCGTACACGCCTCCGCGCAAGTTAAAAAGCAGTACATATTAATACTATCTATATGAACGTAGACGTTTTAAAAAAAGTCATGAACGGGTTATCTACTAGAAAATGTCAGCCTTCGCTACTGGTATGTATCTATTTAACATTATGTTTTACCTGTGTATAAGCAACGATAACAATTTCAAATAGTTTATCCCAAGTTTGAATGAAATCTTAAGATAGAACGACTACTATTGGTAAACTAACTTAGTAAATAGTATGAAGTTGACGTTAGAGACAAGAGGCACTCAATACAAAGCTTCACACAAACGTAAATGTTGGCAATATCGGACAATATTCCCTGAACTTATAACTAAGTTACGGTTTAGTTAAGTTTGGATCAAACTCAATCCTTATTGCTAACGTCGAGTTAGCAACACGGATCAAGTTACGCGTCGATACCATAGATTTATGATCGCGGGCCACGTTCAACTTCCATGTTTCTAAGAAACTGCGCAATCGATCAATTTTGATTATCTGGGCGATTGAGCATGTTTTTGTTGAATCGTGTTTTGCATACTAGTTTGCTGATCTAAGTCCAGGAATATTGTGATACTTTGTTTAACAATAACAATAGGAATGATGACTGATTTTTAAATTGTATACAAATTAGTAGTACGCTAATAGTAAAGCAATTTTGTAAAAGGAACAGGGTATCTGCGATCATTACTTTCGGAGCTACAGGGATTTAAAGGGACAGATTTGCGGCGCTGCCTGGATCCCTGAAAAACGCTTCATACAAAATGGCACGAACTAATGACGTCGTAGGTAATGTAATGATCGTTAGATTTGTATGGACGTTCAAACATTTTGTAATTGTTATTTGTGCGTTTATGTTTATAGTTCTTTTATTGAAAAATGTCACATTCAATGTAAGGAAGCTGAAACTGTATGAATTTTCATCTAATTATGATAAAAGATTTTTAATAGATTTTGAAATTTTATAATCTTATTTATTTTGCAAATATCCAGACAATCTTTGCTTTTTATGTTTAGATTAGTTAACATTGACCTTATTTACCCGAATGTATCATAAAAATCAATATATTCAAACCCAGTCATCATCCCCATTAGCATGTCATCTAACTATAACAATATGTTTATTACAACAGATATCACAGCATGTTACCCCAATGCTACTTGCCTATTGAATAGCTTCTACTATAATAATTATACGCACTTAAACATCGATTTCTATATTTGTAAATTTACGTAAATAATATTGTCTTAAAAAATGATTTATAAATCAAGTTCTATTTATATAAAAAAGGTGCTCATTCTCAAACAGCCTGCAGGGGCTTTAATTGTCATCTTAACTTTGAAACTCATAATACCCACGCGATCTTAACCTTCAATCAATCCGCTCATATTTTTTCATCAAGTAGAATCCATGAAAGAAACGTCACTTTACGTGGGTCTTAACTTCAAGGAGTCAAGGACACTTCTAAATCTCAAAAAATAAATTCGATAGCACTTTAGGAAAATATTTTTATCTGAGGTGCTTTACGACAATTTTTTTTGTGTATAATAGTGTTCATTCGGTATAATGAGTGTCAATATTATTTAATTAGCTAAACATGAGAAGCAAAACGAAAAGATAAAGTTTCCTCCAAGTTATTTAAGTAAACGAGTACCTAAAACCTAAACAAAAAACAAGTAACAAAGAACTTGTTCTGTTTGTTGAACTTGGTTGGTTTTGTGGGATTTATGTTTAAAACTCAATGGTAAGTAATTGAAAAATTACTAATGATATTGCTCGAATAAATCTATCAGAAGATAGATGAATTTTAGAAGATATGTACCTTATGTGTCACGTACTAATAGCACTCTTTATTATATCTAAGAGTAAATAGGTAGATTTATTGATTTTTAACTTCATCAAACAAGAAGAAATTCATTAAGAAAGTGCCTATTCAACCCGTTAGCGAGTGATCAAGGTTTTACGAGATAAAGTACGACCGTAATGTAATTTGCTATATCTTGGCAGAATCTCCAAATCCTATTTACTTCGAGCACTTGTTTTGACACAAGGGAATATTTGAAAGACATTCAATCTATCCGAAATCCCTCAAGGAGGGTTAATTTAATCTAATCGAGTTAAAACCCTCTTAGGCGAATTATATTACAGACTGCTACATTACAATCCTATTGTTTGTACGATTAATTAATGTCTACTATAATATATATTGTATATTGTTATAATCCAATTATTCACTATTAACCTGATTTTAAGCCAATTGCCGATAACGTGATAAATATTGTCGCAATATAAATAACTTAATCACAATTAATAAACATATGTATTTTAACTCTACTATTAAAATAAAAAGAACTATTTCAATGACCAAGTAAAAAGCCAGCTAAACCAGGCTTTATAGGAGAAGGGGAATTAGAACATAGGCCCGTCACACTGCCGCAAGTGATGTTTAAAACTGTGTTAATGATCATTATCAGATGTTAATCATAATTATGGCCCAGTAATAAGCCAGGCCAGGCTTTATAGTAGAAGCGGAATTAGAGCCTCACACTGCCGCAAGTGATGTTTAAAGCGGTGTTAATGATCATTATCAGATGGTAATCATAATATGGCCCAGTAAAAAGCCAGGCCAGGCTTTATAGGAGAAGGGGTATTAGAGCATAGGCCCGTCACACTGCCGCAAGTGATGTTTAAAACTGTGTTAATGATCATTATCAGATGTTAATTATAATTATGGCCCAGTAAAAAGCCAGGCCAGGCTTTATAGAAGAAGGGGTATTAGAGCATAGGCCCGTCACATTGCCCCAATCGATCGAGTGATGTTTAAAACTCTGCAATGAAAAGCCAGCCAGGCCAGGCTTTATAGTACAAGAGGAATTAGAGCTTAGGCCCACACTGCCTCAAGTGATAATGTTTGAAACTCTAATATCATTATCAGATGTCAATCATAATGACTAGGTTGGCGGAATCGCTTACACTCCGAGGCGAGGGACTAAGCACTGACTTTACGGCTAGGTACTACATATTGTGAATTTTTACGAGAAAGAAAAATATTAATTAAAGATCTCTAAAGTCTAAACACCAGTGACGAAAAAGACTCGGTTATTTAAGGGTTTAAAACTTCTTTTTTTAGCAATCATATGTTATAAATACTACTGTTTATGACTCCCTAGAAACATAGCACGCCGCGTTGAAGTAACTTGAATACGAATACGTTCTTTGAGTCATATGTACCGGACGCAAGTCTTGAGAATTTAAGTAACCACAGAAAGGATATATTAAAAAAAATCGGCGTTGCGGTAAACCGCACGAATCATGGTGGACTTGAGCCGACTTATTTATTTATAGAAATTACGCCCGGGGAGACATTACAGTTGCCCAATTCATTCTCTGAGCTAAGAAAATATTTATAATTCAGTCCTAATTGAACCACAAAGAAAGTTTTATAACAAATACAACAAAAACATGAAGCAATGGTAGATACCTATAATAATATAGTAGAAATAACAATTTGTGTTATACTCGTAGAAAATGAAGGTATTCGTAGACAGATAATAGCGTAATTCTTCCTATCGATAGACGAAGAATTAAGGCAAAAATCTGTTAAAAATATAGTAGACTACTTGTCATAAAGTATACCTTGTATCTGCTATCTAAACTGTTTCTTTTTAAATCATTGCAATACCCATTCGGAAAATACAATCACAATTGCACAGTGCGATTGCGATTGTAGGTATCAAGATTGATCTGAGTCCGCCTACGAAACAGGCTATACATAAATATGTCAAGTAAGCAAAGCATGAAACAGGAATAGACCAAGTAGACGTATTCCAAATACATATTGGATTTCAATGTTACTAATTAGATGTAAGACATACAGAAAACGTTATTTAGCTATGTTTTGACTTTTTTATAAGCATATTTAAAAAAAAAGACTATAAATAAAATCTAATAGAATCTTCTCTGCAACATAAATGGATTATGAATGAGAGGAAAAATCGGGCAGTCGAAAAATGCACGTACCAATCCAAAGACGGCGATATCAAAGAGTTCCAATTTAAAATCCGATATCGAACCAGGTTCGGAAACGTGAGTTAACGAAGTATTCATGCACTAGTTAACCTGGGACCTGGCCAACATGATGACAGGAATTGAAGTCCCTGATATTTCGCCATTCTGAAGTATAACTATCCGATTTAATATCGTATCGAAAAGTCGTATTATAGTGTTAATGAATAAGTAATTTAATTTCAAGTTTTAAATTAATTATTATCACCATTCATACCTAAAACATTAACTGAGGTTTCAAAAGTGTTTTAAAATAAGCCTAATTGAAATGCTAATTGATTATGAAACACGGCTAAAACTTACGTGATATTAGGTCGGAATCGGAGGCAGAGGTCATATCCACTGGGCTATCACGGCTCCCAAGATATATTACGAGACGAGAAAAACAAAAATGTAGACCATTAGCGGCGGCTTCGAAATTATCGCTCTCTCTTTCGTTGCGTTGGGACAAAAAAGAGAGCGATATTACAACTCCACCGCTATTGGTCGACAATGAATCTGTTTCTCTTAACGAGAATGTCGTTGACGCAAGCTATGCGTACTGATATAGAAGTACGTGTAATTTATCTACTATATCGAACAATTTATGTGGTATATATGTATACAGGAAGATGTAACGACCAACGAGACCGAATCTACGACTTTTATTTTCTCCCCAAATTTAATTATTCTGAGGGATATTAAAGCGATCCCTTTTTCCTCAAAAGGAGAAACAGAAGCCCTCTAAAAATCACTGACTGGTAGACACTGAAAGGCGGTATTACTTTTATATAAATACTTCGTTTAGAAAGGATTTTTATAAAAGTTGAAAGAATAATAAGCAGTCTTTGAAAGATAAAACACCGGGGGCAGTCTATTGCGATGGAAGGCAATAAGGGATTACGCGTCCATTTTAGAGACAAGCGCTAATGGGAAGTTACGACTGCCATATAAAACTAAACAGCATACGAACACTATTACGAGTACAACAAACTTCTTAGGCTATTTGCACACTGCATCCGATTCAAATCCAGATTTTAAAAAATCTAATTTGGATGTTAATTTTGCACTGCGTTCATACTGGTCTTAGAACCTTTGATAGCCTGGTATTCGTCATTTTATAAAAGCAGAAAGCTTATCAGCCATGCTCTATCAGTACTGACCGTTTGGAACGTGGAGGCTTTGGGAGATTCGAACTATCGAGGGGTTCGTCAACCGTCCAAGTATAAACGTATTTTTGATATATTTTCTTAAATCGAGAAATGATGTGGCCAGACATTTAGTTTTGTGACAATATTCTGTTAAAAAACAAGTAAAGCCTCTGGATCAATTGACGGATGTTGCCTGTTGAATGTCTTCTTGAATCAGATCGCCACGGATTTCAACGTTCACCTTGGATACAGCATTCATACGAGTAATATTATGATTGATTGATCCGACAGCAACACATTGGAGATATTCTTTAATTCGGAAAACAAAATTCCATTCCAATACTCTGGTATACATCATACAATTACATTGTTTATTTCAGACTGAACTTTTAACTTTACTTGTGAAGAATAAAAAAAAGAACATTTTCGGATTTGGATCAGATATGGATCACATGCAGTGCGCAGAGAGCCTTAAACTGCTTTTAGTGAGCCATTCCGCGGTCGAACAGCAAGGTCTGGCTGAAAACTCACCGAGATGCTCATAAAAAGTTTATATACTAATTTATTATCGTGACACGATATAATTTGTGTTTAACAGAAGTCATAATGTTACGACCGTCTACGTAAAATGATATTAATTTTGTTTAGCTCGTGCCTTTTATTATATTTACGTATAAAAGGCACAATATAATGTATTCCGTACGCGTCTATTAATTTGAAAACATGAATTTTTTTCCTACTTACCTACTTATTGTGATGGGGGCTGTATTTATTCAGTTAAGTGTATATAAGTTTGTTTGTTTTTAGGATATAAATTCCCGCTTAATCAATTTGTACACAATTTGCACAGAGATGGGATAATTTTGATACAACAAATAAAGAGTTTCTACGATCATTAGCTAGTATAAATATAAATATGAATATCTGATAAAACTCTGAACAGAGATCTTTTCTAATCTAATTTGAACGGATGTAAATACCTATATATTTAACTCAAAAGCAGAAATGAAGCAGATTTATACAAAAAAAAAAAACATGGGTAAAGCGTCTTCTTTCTTAGATCTTTTACCCCAGAAAAGCGTTCATCTGGCAGACAACACAAACAAATTCCCAGGCAGCAGGTTGTGATAAATAAAATAAATATTTCTATAGAGTATAGACCAAGCAACAAAATACGCGAGAGAAACTAGATCCGAAGACAAAATCTATCACGCGTTTAGACTATTTATTTGTTAGCCGGCAGAATCGGCAACGCAAGGAAATCTTTGTAACATTATTTACGTAACACCCATAAAACTTGTTACACGCTGTCTGGGTAGCAATATGAGAATTTACCGAGCGTATTCCCAGTGTGAGACATGCAGGCTATTAAGATCGTTACACGTATAACGAATATACTCGTTCTGTTACTGATATACTTGTTCTAGCGTCTTCATCCGTGTAGATTATTCGCGAAATCAACAAGATTTTTTTTTTTTTTTAAGTTGAGTCGCAAAAGTGTTACTTTACTTTCGCTTGGCTAATTACTTTTACTATTTCATTTTTATATTATATCTAACTATTCTACTCAGCGAATTGCTCATATCAATTGTAGCAACTCTTTGTTTCACTACTTCCATTATTTCCCTGTCAAATTACAAAAAATGGAATAAAATTGATAAAGCTAAAAGAACTTTCATATGGGAAATCTCTACTTTGCATTACTAACAATATTTGATATTCGTATTTTCCCGTTATTTCTATGTTATTCAAACTATTGTAAAGTAATATATAAATGCTCAATATTTAAATATTACAAACCAAAAACGTAAAGTCACAGTAACGACAAGTCGGAGAAAACATCAACTATGCCTCCAGTATCCAATTCATCACAAGTTTTACTTGCCTTTAAACATAAAATAACTTAGATGATAAAAGTTAAACGCAATTTCATACTCATTTTACAAGGCTTCATCCCCGCTTTATGGGGGAAAGTAATCCTTAAAACGTGTCGTGTCGAGTTTCATATTATAGTCGTAAAAAGTCAATTTTTACCCTTTTACGTAGGGGTGTAATATTGCAGGGTCGTCTATATCAGTGTTTACTCTCGGTTTGACCTAAAATTACAATAAGGTTTTCCAAAGGGCGACCTCTTTTACTTTTTCGTTCGAAAGAATACAAACAAGGAAAAATCTTTTACAAACACTTTCAGCTCCACTATCTCCGACATACGAATACACAGTTGATTTTCTTTTATTTTAGAGTTGGATATCCCCCTTGCCCTCTGCAAATAAATATATTTGCAGAAGGAGAGGAACTCTGGGCTGCCGCTAAGAATTTCGAAAAAAAAGTAAAGCTCAATATTTCGTAGCCCCATACAGGACTCATGGTTCAAAACCACAAAGATTAAGCATTGCACTAACAACAAAACGAGACTATCAAATGAACTAAACTTACAATACATTAAGGCCTCATTCGCACGAGAATTAAAAAATCGATGCGTCAAACCCAGCGTTGGCGGGCGTAGCGTTATAGTATTGAGATGAATGAAATTCTATTTCCAACGCTCACAATTGAAAATTCAACACTGCTTTATAAGAAAGCGTCGTGTTTTATAAACGCAGTCGTGTGGACATATACTTGGGAATGTATTTTAACGCTTTTTTAATGGTCGTTAAAAAAGCGTTTAAATATAGTATGAATTTAAATGAAGATCTATTTCCAACGATCAGAATTGAAAATTCAAGACTGCTTTATAAGAAATCGTCGTGTTTTAAAAACGCTATCGTGCGAACATATAGGTACTTGGGAATGCATTTATTGTTTCTGAATGCTTTTTTAACTTCCGTTAAAAATACTCTCGCGCGAATGAGGAGCTAGGTATGCTTCCGTCGCCAAGCAACATTGTTTCGGTTAAAAAGTTGCCGGTGCTTATGCAGACACATAAGGCTTAACTTAGGCCTCAGGTTATCATTGCGCATAATGGAAGACCTAATTAAGTACACAGCACTATAATCTTACAACTTCCTTTGATTCTATTGATTTCAAGTAATATTATAGAAAATGGAGCTGGTACAAGATGTTATTCACCCCTTTCATCCAATATTGCTCATGGAGGATCATCTATTGACCTAACAATTTTTTCTCTTTATTTAGCAGGAAATTCTTCAATTTTAATAGTTTATTAAAATAATAGTAATTCTATTTCCACTATTATTAACTACTCAAACAAAAATTTAATCGGATTCAAGATATCGAGATTAGGATACGGTTTAACCTTGAGATCATTCTGAAAGGTTTATCGAAGCTATATAAAGATAAAAGATTTTAATCTGTACCGGATCTTGGCGGCGGGATTAGTTCAAAATCTTATGGATGCTAATTTGAGAGCCTGTGATCGTCAGACCTTTGTGATTAATAAAGAAAGCGGAAAGTTTGACAGCCTATGCTCTTATCATTGGTTTTAACACCTACCAAATAGGCAAGCTAAATATTCGTTCGTTCGTTACAACCTATATGCGGCTAACTGCTGCGCACAAGTCTCTTCTCAGAATGAGAGGGGTTAGGCCAACAGTCCACCACGCTGGCCCAATGCGGATTGGCAAACTTCAAACACCTAAAGAATTAAGAAAAATCACAGGTATTCAGGTGTACTCACGATGTTTTCCTTAACCGTTTGAAACATGTGATATTTAATTTCTTAAATTTCACATACTTAACTGTAAAGTTGAAGGTGCATGCTCCGGACTGGATTCGAACCTACGCCCTCCGGAATCGGAGGCAAAGGTCATATACACTAGGCTATCTCGGTTCTCAAAGCTCAAAGCTAAATAAAAACTGGTAAAAACTACAAAATGTAGCGCGTAAAAAGGGTAATATTTAAAATAAAAAAGTATATAGTACAAGGAAATTAAATGAAAACAATGCGCTGTTACACAGAAGGGTCCGTTAAAACAAATGGTTATACCCTACTTTACCAACCTCTACCCTTTCCCAAGGGCTTTCATTGTGGACTCACATTCTGGTTAAATAAAGTGACAATAAAATATATTCCATACGTGGCCTTCGTGGGAGCGCACTCCATATTTTAGAGCTTGTATCAATTAACCTTAATTAAACGAATCGTGACAAGACCATTCGCATATTGACGTGTGTTAGCAATATTGTTGAAACAATTTATATAAAACAAAACTACTAAAATTGTAAATGCGAAATCTATACTAATATTATAAAGCTGAAAAGTTTGTTTGATTGAACCCGCTAATCTCAGGAACTACCGGTCCGATTTGAAAAATATTTCAGTGTTATATAGCCAATTTATCAAGGAAGGCTATAGGCTATATATTATCCCCGTATTCCTACGGGAACGGGGACCACGCGAGTTTAACCGCGCGGCGTCAGCTAGTTAAATTGACGCCTTTAACAGCCTAGCCGATTTTGATTAGACGCTGACCTTCCTCCTTAAACGAAGACAGGTCACTTTTTATCGTGCAAAAATGAACTTTAATTAATTAATTTTACTCGTTATTTAGAGGGATAATAATAATATTAATGTATACTAATATTATAAAGAGGTAAAGTTTGTGCGTGTGAGTTTGTAAGGGGTAATCTTTGGATGTATTGAACCGTTTTTAAAAAATCTGTTACTGATAGAAGGTCACATTATGTGTGAGTGTTTTATAATGTGATAAATTTACTATTATAACGCGTTATTTTTTTTTAGAAATTTTAAAGGTTTACTTACTCCTAATTAAGGATCAAAAAATCTACAAAAACCAATTTCTGCAAGGACAAAATCTTTCCAGAGTTTTATTAGTAGCTTACTAGAGATGAAAATAAATCTAATGATACTCAACTTGCTAGTCGCATACTAAGGATAAGAAACGTAACGCATTGACGGATCATAGGTGTAGCTACTCGTACAGCTAACGGATGTGAAGCTAGTCCATCTGTATGAGTCATGGAGTCGTGGCGATGTGACGCTGTTACATCATCGCTTGTTGTCGCCAATACTTTTAGTACGAGTTTGCACAACTCGAAAGTGTTGATCGTTTTGGTGAATGAGCTCTTGTATACTAAGTGTGACGTGACAAGCAGAGACCATTGTACCATTATTTTGTAGTAGAGGAAAACTTCCAGCAGTTCCAGGACTTGTGACCTTGAGAGTGGGTTAAGTCTACGCTGCCTACAGCGTAGACACCGTCACGCTGCCAGTACAAACATTTGAGCTCAAGTCATCAAATACCCTCTACAATAACATAAATAATGAGTGTTACTACCACCTGTAATCGAAGAACTTGTAATATAAGGTCCGAGTGAATAAAAATGAAATTTATGCTAGCGCGATAGTTTTGTTGTCATTGAAATAATTCGAGAAGATAGTTAGACTACTCCGGAAAGAAAAAGAAGACCTTTAACTACATACAATTGATAAAATGTTATTTGGTTTGTATGCCTTTACACCTTCTGTAGATAAAAGATTGTCAGGAAATTTTGTTTACACATTGTCAGAGGTATAGGAAAAGGACAGAACAAGAACTTAATGAACAGCTAAACCTAAAAAATATTTAGTACAGATAAAGGGGATGTTAGTAAAATGAAGGGTTTCCCTAAGTTCGAGATAATAAATATTAGACTTATACTTTTGTTATTCCAAAAAAACTGAATTCCGATATCGCAATACCTAATCTTTTGTAACCAATATAACCCCTAAGGACATTGAGAAGGATCAAACATGTTTAACAAACTTTCTTGTCAAATTTGACTTTTCCAAGAAACGTTGTTTGACAAAAGCGTCAAACAAAGCAGCAAATCATCAAGTTGTTTGACAAACACGTTAGATTCGACGAAATTAGATCGTTATCAAGGCGCTGCATAGTTAATGAGTTTTCGGATAATAATGAATACTTTCTCGTTTTCTTTTTATTATGTAATAGAGTCCTTCCTTTTATCAAATTAAATTAAATAAAATGAAGGACAACAAATTTTCGTTTTCGAAAAGACGTCACGTCTTTCGTCTTCGTCTATTTTACGCATTATTTTCCTGTATCGAATCTCCGGATGCGCCCATTTGTTTACCTCATAGTGTCGTACATTCTGTACCTACTCCATTCCATTTTTTGTTTGCGAACAATGGACTGGACGTAGAGCTATTGCATTGGAGAACTTTTTGTTTACAGGTGGCTTTTGTTCGGAGTTAAATTAAGATTGTTGTTTTACTGCTTTGTCACGAGCAGATTTACTTGCGGTCACGTAACTTGACCTTCGAATGCACATTTTATTATAATATTTATGTTAGCTAGAGATGAATATTATGTAACTAGATTGTAAAGCATTATTGTGGCGTAGCGATTTAGAGTTCAGATTATGAGTGTTACCAGCAGGATAATTATGTATTTTATAACACATTTGCTCGTAAAGTTTTAACATCGTACATTACGATATTGAAATTGGTGAAATAAGCGATACGCGATACGGATACGATTACGCACATGTGCCGTAATGTAACGTAAAATGCACATGTGCCGTAATGTAATATTAAATCTTTATCATCCGTCTAAAAACAAACAGTACTTTTTTAAGTATTGGCAAAGAGTTTGTATGTCAGAAAAGTGCTCAACATTTTATGAATAAAATTAACTTTATGAGATAAAATATAATAAATAAACATTTAATATCTTCCATTTTAATAATTTTGTCAATAAATGACAACCATTTATCTGTAACAGAAACTCAAAAATATTAATTTACTTTATTAGTAATACTGGCTGTTTTTGGTGCATTTGTCTAAAAAGAACAAACGCTGGTGTGCGCGTATCAAAATGTCATCATAAGGAAAACAGGCAAAGATGCAAATTAATTTTCAGAAAGTGTGTTCAAAGTGTGTTTTCCACGCAAATGTGAGAAAAACGTCGTATGACATACGTGCGCATTGATAATTACAACCTCTGCTTCCTTACTATAGCTCTCGCCAAATCTTGCAATATCGCCTCGGCTGTAATTTTCAACTTACCGCACTTACATCATAATGTACTATTACAGATATCTTGTTACATAAAAAAGTCCTAGATATCTCTTACCGTTGTTACATTCGACTACAGATAATAAGTACAGAGGCCAAGGCCATAATAATTTATCATCATCAGTCCTATTAATAACTAGCAATAGAGCAAAGACTATTATGCGTAGGAGACGAGGGAGGGAGAGAAGAACGTGTTATAGAGATTTAGCCTACTGATGGGTAGTCTTAGGTACTTTGCAATGTAGGTTATGTCAGCATAAGACAATCGTACGAACGGTTAGTAAATTCTCAAACCTCGTCTACAATCCAGTACCTAATATACTCGTACATATAAATATTTTTTAAAGAAATTAAAAGTTGCTATTCCAGCACAAACGAAGCGTTGTTGACGTATGGTGGTGAAAATAACACTTATAAGTATTATATAATACAAGCCCATATTACATTCGATATATATGTCAAATTATGGTTAAAATAACCTACTGTTTTAAGATTAATTCAAACATACAGGCTATTTATTTTATTAATATAACTTCATAGACAATATTTTGGTTCTATTAAGATTGTAGAATGCAACTTGTCGGGGGAAATTTTCGTTTTCAAACGAGATTTAAGGGAATGATTGCCTCTTTACCAAAATAATGAAAACGGGCCTACCATTCTAGTAACAATAATATATATGTATCATAATTCATAGTATTTGCCAAAAGTAGCCGAACCAACACATTTTAACGGCAAGGCCGGGTTCGGCATGCGCCATAAATCATATCTAGCAAAATCAATTTACTTATTTACTACAGGCAATCGTTTCCAATACGCCGTAGTTTCAACTACAATACAAAATTAATCCCTTTCAAGTACAAAAACTCAATTCAAAAGCGCCTTTAACGCGCTCGTTTTGTTAATAAATTAAATACAGATTATAACTGCTTACATGAACATAGTGATGTTCAGCCTCAATAGCTCATCGGTAAGAGCGGTCGGACTCTTCATCGGTCCCTGCCTCGTTGGTCTATTATCGTACCCACTCCTAACACAATATGGCATTCAAAAGGTTCATCATTGAAATGTTTTATATAGCACACTGAAAGAATTCCTTGGTCAGTGAACTGATTCTGCCGACAATCTGGAGCAAAGTGAGTAATCGCACATCGTAGAGTTACCAAAAATCGGTGAACCAGATCCTGACAGCGGACTGATATGGGTGCGGCGATGTGATAGCCGACGCCATTAATCACACGGAGTTATGACAATTTATTATTTTACATTGATTTAAGCCCTTCACTTAGTAGATTCACTTACAAAATAATTGGCATGATATTTCTATGAATACTCGTAGATGAATGAGATATCCAAACTGATTACATATCAGTAAATTAGGCGCCATGATATTACATTACAAAACTTTTCGCTAATGTATACATGTATCTGAAAAATTGTATTAATCCCTTCAGAAGTGAAATTTCCATATTTCTATAGTATTAAAGAAAGGTGCTGGACTGGCGGCACCGCACAAAAAAAAGCGCAATTTTGGTCGACCCCCAGGTGGACTGACGACATCAAGCGAATCGCAGGTATTCGCTGGATGCAGGCGGCTCTGTATCGTGATGTTTGGAAGTCCCTACAAAAGGCCTATGTCCTGCAGTGGACGTCCATCGGCTGACATGATGATGATGATTAAAGAAATATTTAACGCAATTTGAAATCTCTAGTTTCTTAGGTAAAGTTATGCAAGGCCCGCAGGTTCCATAAGTTCTATATCCACCAGTTTACTGTCGTGACCACTTGTAGGATTTTTTTCATATATTTGGAAAGAAAAATGAAATATTGATGTATTTTAAAAGATTTACTGAATTAAAAAAATACCTCAACCATACTTAAACCGGCTAGATGAAGATTTTTTATTCTGTGGTTGTATCACATTCTCGTAGATCATTATTAAAAAGATCACAGTGTATATTGTCTGTCAATTATATGATTACACTCAGGACATGCCTCTTATAAATAGATAGCAAAGCAGTTCTCGTTCCCGTTGGAATACGGGGATAAAATATAGCCTATAGCACCCGGTGATAGTATAGCTTCCCAACAGTGATATATACAGAGTTTAAAAATGACCTCATTAGGGTCACGGTGAAAGTATTTTGGCGATATCTTACTAATACTGAAGGCGTGTCCAACGATTAGATATTTGTCATTTTGTTGATTTAATGTGCAATCGTGTTGTGCCCTGAATAGTCCAAGTATCACGATAACGATAATACAATACAACTGATAACGATTACATTCAATACAACCCATGCCTACGCGGTTCTTTACTGATAAATTACTGATAACTTGAATGTTTGCTTTATTTGTAATGCAAACAGAAAGATGATAATAATAGAAATTGTAATTTTACCCTTCTTTTTTTTTTATTTATATTTGACCATAAAATAAAAGTTACTAATAGATTACCTACCTTATTTATTTTTGCCGGCATATATCTACCACCAGTGGCATGCACAAGATTTTTAACTAAAAAATTTTTAAGATTTTTAATTTTTGCACTATAGGTACAAATTGTACAAAATGAAAAATTCCTCCTCCAATACAGGTACGTAATGAATCCTCAGGGTATGCATTGCGTTTATGCTTCTATGAAGTGCACGCTACTGTCTACCACCAGACCAGACCAGACCTAATATAGAAAATATAAAATCCTAAATTGACTCAAGCTGAGAATGAACCAGGACCTCTTTGTTGAAACCCATAACATTAGCTACTGAGAGGTCGTCGATAATAATATGTCTTTAAAATTACGTTCTCATAATTAAACATTCTTAGACATCATCAACATAATGGTTTTCTCATAAACCTATTACACCGCCTTGTACAAATTTTATAATGAAAAGTAATGAATTTAACTCTTTGTAGCAGACGGAACAAAGGCCGGCAAATACGTCCAGCGTCGAGTTTGCTCTCTTTCCAATTTCACGGCTAAATTAAATCCTCAACAAAGATTACGCCACTAATCAAGTTACGAATGAATTGTGCTTGATTGGTTTGGTAAAGTTTTCTACCAAGAGAATTGCGCACCGACAAACAAATGTACTGTAATTAAGATTCGTAACTGTTTTAATTAATTGTTTGCCTCCTAATGGCGTATTTATTTCGAGAGCCCTTCTGTTTATCGAGTCGACTGGAGTGGAGATAAGGTTTTAGAGTGTCGATCCGATACTTAGGGGCGTAAAATCACCACGCCATTTTTAACGACGCCATTTTCTGGTGTCCTATGCAGAGTGCTTCAGTCGTGTCATTAGTTATGCATTGAAAATTTTCCTCCACATTTTTCATGAGCGGGATCAAAGTCGAATACATTTAGAAGTAGTAAGCACTTGGTAATTAACAAGCACATGTAGGCTTTCTCATTATCAAGTAAAAACCCCACGATATAATCAGACATATCCCATACTAAATTCCCATGAATTAGTCTGACATTTTAATCAGTCACCTTCATATTTCAAACCTTACTGAGTTTGATGGCTAACCTTCACGATTAATAGGCTAGTTGACCCTTTTTTTAAATTATCTTAAATTGTTCATTATTGTTCTACTAGATTGAAATTTTTTTTTGACATATTTTTTTGAGACGTGATTGCCTACATGAAAATTTGAGTTTTTTAAATACGTTTTTAACAATACGAGCCTTGACGGTCTATATTTCAACTGTTTCATGACGTCACTATAAGAAATCCCTTACAAACGGAGCGTTTGACAAAAATATTAGATAGCAATTCGTTTCACGTTTAGTACATCAACTGCGTTTGGAAAAATTGAAAAAATACTAATAAAAATCCGTTGAAGAGTTTGCCAGTCAAAACAAACGTACGTACATGTACATTTTATATTATTACGTGACATAAATAAATACTTGTAAATTAACACGAACTATTCCAGCCTCACTAACTTTCACCATACTCCCATCGCACTGCAAAACACCGGGTGTAATCAATTTTACTCAGATTGATGTCCCTAGCGGACCTAGAAGCTAAGCTTCTTCGTCCCTATTTAAATTCCAGGGTGTCCTGTTTTAGAGACCGTATCTTTACTTCCATCATAAGAGGTAAAACGCGATCCTGTAGAAAAAAAATAACCGCCTTCTTTAAGTTGAAAATCATAACCTGCAGTTACAAAAACGTCAAGTTTATGAGCAAGGCTATTTATGTACCTAATTACGTACTTAATTTGTTTTTTCTACTATAAAATTAAAAAAAAAATCCGTTCAGTTGCGTTTTTTTTATAAATGTACGCCTATTTCGCTAAAGTAACAATACCTCCGCAATTTTCATTCGGTACGCCAACTGTAAACTGTGCCCCATCATGTTTACAGTAACTTTGTTTACTTTGCGGACCCAAATAAATGTTTACACAACTAAATGTTTGTTTTGGCTATAAGTGTGAATGGAATAAATTTAATTAGTTATCGCACGTTAAACAATAACGACGGTGTCTCATAACAGGGCTACTATTTACGTGTTACGTTACGCGGCGCCTGTGATGGAGTAAATATTAACGTCCTTATCAGCCTAATTAATGTTCCGATGCTTGGAGCACACCCACCTCTGCCGCACGACAGGCTAATATTATAGTACATTATGATATAAACGCGGTAAGTTGAAAATTACAGCCGAGGCGATATTGCAGCTCGAGCCTAGACGAGAGCTTTAGTAAGGAAGCAGAGGCTGTAATTATCAAAGCGCACGTATGTCATATTACGACGTTTTTTAACACATTTGCGAGGAAACACTTTCTGAAAATGAATTTGCATCTTTGCCTGTTTACCATATGATGACTTTATGATACGCTTGTCATTATTACACAGATAGCGAAGTGCGAGCACCAGCGGTTTGCACCAAAAACAGCCAGTATTACTCATAAAGTAAATTAATATTTTTGTGTTAGTGTTACAGATTGTTGTCATTTATTGTCAAAATTATTAAAATGAAAAAATAAAATGTTTATTTATTATATTTTATCTCACAAAGTTAATTTCTCTCATAAAATGTTAATCATTTTTCTGACATAAAAGCTTTTTGCTAAAGTTTAGAAAGAAAGACGGATAATAAAGGTTTTATATTACATTACAGCACATGTGCATTTTACTTTACTTTACAATACGGCACATTAAAATTAAATAAAAGTGGTATAAAATATAGTGAGTACCTTCATAACAAAAATATAAGTAAGAAACATCTGCAGGGGACCATAAAAAGGCTGGTGATATAGAAGATTATCTTGAGCATTAACCACTTACACGTATTCCTACTATTGAGTACATATTACACATCAAAGCTCGATACCTAATCACAAATTAAACACTAAACTCAGTCACATCAGAGATTCTATCAGTTGTAAGACCAGCAAACCGAATAGTTTAAAGCTACACCTAGGCTGCCTTTCCAACAACAACATGTGAGATAGCTAAGCGATACTTGAGCGTGATATTGTATTTTTTGATGAGCTCTTTGCCACTTAAGCCTCGATAAAATAAGCCTCGATTTTCGGTAATTAAAAGTTGTTGCGAGAAAATTATATAGAACAAAAACTAATGTAAAGGAAATCCACTTCACTACTTTTTACATTAGTACCAACAAAAGCCATGCCATTATATGTGCTATTAAACTGTTTTGCTGTGCTCCGGTCTGAAGGTACAGTTGTAGGCACATGAAGCTTAGGTATTAAGCCTGAGCTTGACAAGCGCAAAATAGATAAGTGTAAAAAATGTTCCTACCATGTCCTGCAAAGAATTGCTATGTGCAATGGTTTCGCACGTAACATCAGGTGGACCATCTTTTTAACTTGTTTGTCAACTATACTATAAAAATATTTATACAAATGAAAATACCACAAATTATTGTAAATATAGTATTCAAGATAGTTTACCAACTTTAATTTAATTTCATAAGAATTAAAGTCATCGCTTAGCATATGCACGAAAATTTGATGGGAATGAAGCCTAACCGCACATAGCTATGATGCCGCAGGCTCATTTAACCGAGTCATTTCACGCTGAGCACCGTTTGACCTATCGACCGAGAGATACACAAATGCCTACACAGCTCGAGGGGCTCGATCGTGTACCACAGCTGCGTTATGCATGTTACACAGAATGGGTTATGCTAATAATAATGTTTAGCCTTGCACTCTGCTATTTCTGTGGAACAAAACAATGTTTAATTCTACAAAATGTACAATTATCTACTATGGACTAAGGGTCTGCGATTGTCAAACTTTTCTCATTTTATAAAAGCTGAAAGAGACCAGACCTACCTATAGTAGAAACTCATGCTTCTACTATAGGTAGGTCTGGTAAGCAAGAATATTTGCTATATCTTTTCAATGTAACCAATACTCCTATTCCCCTCCAACTAACTGGGAATGTCTGTATTAGGAGTGGATACCACAATAGTTTTGGTTAGAATAAAAGCGATTCAGCTTTCCGGTACGATATCGGGTCGAAACCGAAAGAGGTGTGAATTTTCATCCAACTCCTAACAAGTTAGCTCGCTTCCATCTTAGATTGCATCATCACTTACCATCAGATGAGATTGTAGCCAAGGGTTATCTTGTAAAACATAAAAATAAAAAAATAATAGTACGGTCGCTTTACAGTTGAGCTATTGACGCTTTATTAGAGTTTAACTGTAAAGGCTTTGCGAAGGACCCAGTTTGAAACTCTCAATTATTGTCCAACCATAACACACAACACAACAACATCTTCCTCCAGGATAATAACAAACATTAAAGGAAAGTAACATGTATCCACTGATGAAAAATGGCGAACACGACACAGTCGTTATGTCGCAAATGACATCTAGCTCATTTGCCGCGCGCGCCGCAAACATTCGTCTCGACAAAGCTAATAAATGATGACGTTGTCCTATTTATTACAAACTGTTGTTGCCCGGGATTCGACCGCGTTTATTCCAGTTTTATGACAGAGGAACGTAACTTTTCCGGGATAAAAACCGCTGGACAAGCGATCGAAGACCTTGTGACCTAAGCGAAGTATAAGTGCTGACACGCACCAGTAAAACGATGTCTTTGAGTAATAACCAAATATTAATTTAGGTCAATCGATATGAACGATGAATTGGCATATTTTTAGCGTCATCAATAATGAAATTCGTATACATAGGTACCTAAAGGTGTACAAGTTTGAGCGTATTATTTTAAGTGCTTTAACCTCATTTTGCGCAACATATTTGACCTGTGTCAAATTAATCATGCCTACTAACTTTGACTATGTTAGGTGACATGTAATTGAGGAATGAGAAATCTATGTAACAAATGTCATCCGGTGCATAGTGACAATCCTTCGTGGATATTATACAAAAGGTAGAGGACAGGTAGAGGTTCTCAGTTGATTTGATATTCACTTTAATAGGTTGTTAATAAATACGAAATTAAAGAACAGGCTAGCAAGGAGTGTTGACCATTTGTTATCTTAATATATGCGAAAGGTTTCATTCATCACGAAATCTCGAAAACCATTTGACGTACAAAGATGAAATTTGGCAGAGAGGTATCCGCTAAGAACGGATTTTGCGAAAGGGCCGGATTAAAGAGGTCTAAGGGCGAACAAAGTAAGTACGATCTTTGTAAACTTCTACTGCTAAAGCTAGCTCTAGTTCTAGACCTACTAGTGCTTAATCCAGATGGAGATGTGAGAGGTGAATGGAGAGTGGACCCTGAACCAAAGTATTAATTCAAAAATTACGGCCTACCAAAAGTTCACTTGTGTTATTTTTATTTCGTATTTTATATAAAATGATATCTCACAGTCTAGGCTAACTTGTCATAAAATAAGAAATATCTAAATTTAGACCAATGCGAATGTATATTGCTTGCACTGTTATCTGATCTCAAAGAGAGCAAACTCTACACGCCCTTATTCTATCTCTCTATCCTAACTCATACCGTAAGTATATCGTTCTGCGTGAGTGAGGTATGCTTACGCCCTTAATTTTGCTAGCAGCAAGGCAACCAATCCCTTCAAGACACAAGGTTCTTGGAGGAAGAGCCAGACAGTAGTATTTCCACGGACAGACCCTGTAACCTTTCGTCCTTTACTAATAAAAACTCACTTTTCAAATGTTCAACAAACAGAGGAAATAGAAATTAAATTACTGAAAGTTTTGAATGTCCCAAGGAGTAAGTCGCCAACCGGTAAACTTTGCACTTAAATCTCGCAGCCAAAGTCAACGAAGTGACAAATTAGTAAACGTTCATGGTCGGGTTAGCCTTGGCAGTGCAGGGGTGCAACCTACCGGAATAACGCGACTCACGAGGCGGGGACTGCATTACAGGAGGTCGCGAGAGTTATTCAACCAATGCCTACGCAAATAAAGCATAAACCACTGATGCGATAATACTTCACCAGTACGCCTTGCGTGCTAACAGCACTACCAATAACGCTATTGGTCGACAGTATATTAAGTCTCTTGTCACAAAATCTGTCATTGACGCATTTCACAGACGAATTAGATAAGGACTCGACTCACTAGTCTTACTAGTACTTCGCTGTCAAAGTATAAGATCTGATCTGATCTGCATTTATAAAAACTGCCTGTCTCTGTAAAATCGATGTTTCATATTTCATGTGAATAAAGACCTCTATAAAATGACGATTCGTGTAGTTGATGTTGTGGTGCAAAAAAAAGATTTATATTATTTTTTTAACTTGTTAAGTGATTTATATTACTTATTTATTTAATAAACAAGATTTAAAAAGAATCGATTCTTCAGCCGGAACAGCAAAGCATCGATCAAGTAATATAAGCTGGGAGTGTTAACTATTTTTGATATGCAAGTTCACCTCGTCCCCTTCAAAAAACTACACACAACATTGCTGGCGAATTTGGGTGCGATGCAACTACAAAAGTTATTTATTTACTCTAGGACGCATATCGTAGCGATGTTTTTATAACTCGACCGTGTGAGCTTCGAATTCGTATCTATCGCTCTTTGTCCATAGTATCGTGTGAGATAGAGAGCCATAGATGCGGTACAGAATAGCAGTGCAGATGCTACTCGTATCAATCATTTATTTCAGGAATTGATTCCTGCTGCAAATGCGACAGTTTTGTTTTAGTCAATAGACTTGCACTTGATCACAACCATGTCTAATGAAATATCGAAGTTTAAGATCTCGCTTGCCTAGAAAATGCCTTGTCTTGCATCGAATTGTTTAAATTAAAGTTGGCAGTCACAGAAAACAAGGACATTCCATAAGTTTGAACTAGAAAGTTTTGACAGAATATAGTAGAGTATAGTAGTTTAAAAACTTGAGGGTAGAAAGAAAATCGCGTAATCTATAGCGGGCGCCACTGTAGTTCGCCTACCAGTAATACGCAAACAAGCTCCGCGCACTTAAGCGATTAACCGTATTCGTACACTTTGCCGGCTTCTGTTGCTTACGTGAATTTTATAGCGTACATTTTCCAGTGAATATTCGCTAAATGTTAGCAATTACGTCAATCATTACTAAAGAAATCAATATTATCACTGATATTAGTACTGCACCTGTATTACGTAACTTGCTCGCTTTCAGAAAATCAATGCCGTCAAACAAATTTTGTTTGACGTTTGACGTTTTGCTTATGTTTTGATTTTATTTGTTAAAAAAGTTGGTTTACTTTATTTGTCCTAATGATACTGAGTTGGCGAATAATTCACTATCTTTGACGTATGCTAGTTGACATATACGAATTGAGATTCTATGTAAAAATGTCACTTGATGGCTATCACACAGTAGGTAAATGACATTTTCTCAAATTATTTGAAATTCATTTTAATAAGTTGATAATGAAGACCAAAATAGTGAATAGGCCAGCTGGTAATGGCAAAAAATGGTAACAACGCTGACCGGTTCGTTTATTGGCTTTCTGGTTTAATAGTATCGAGTTATAGTGTCGAATATCATGTTGCAAGTATCGTTAAAATCATTGCAGTCCAAAAACTCAAGCGATTTATGCCAAAGTTATTTTAAATAATGAGCCCGCAAATAAACATTGTCTGTTGCTGGTGATTAAGTAGGTACTTCCCATCGACCCCTATTCCCGACTAGCCGAGTAGAAACAAAAGAAACAATGGGGTGCACATCCGGCCCACCAACCTGCGGCCCAGTGAGATGTTACTACACTAGAGTCCCGTAAATATGGCCCATTATTGACATCAGCTTAAAACACAAAGGATGATATTCTAATCAGTTTACTACTACTCAAATCATCACCAGCCCAGCCCTACCACCATATAGTTACACCTATATTTCCACAAGGATTTGTCAAGTCTTCGCGAAAAATAAACTAAATTAATTATTAATTGCCATGTTTCAAAAATAATAGAAACTTTTTACTAGATATTAGAAATAAAATTATTTCGAGGTCAAAACTGGAATCTATGAATATTTAAAAGTTTCCAATGAATATAAGTTAAAAGTTTCCAATGAATACCCTTAGCTGCTTTCTAGGATAATAACCAACTATTGAGTTTTGATAGCCAGTAATAATGAGTGTTTACATTATAAACCTACGCTTATAATGTAAACGCTCATTCATTCATATTCATTATTTTATATATCATTCATTATTTAGCAGAAATCATTTTTAAACTTCTTTTTATTTAAAAACCTTAGTCTTGTCTTATATCTTAATAGCTGTGCCCTATAGCTTCGCTCGCGTATTAGGTTAGACGAGTGATGAGTCGAGAGCTATCTATCATATTTTTCAAACCGACTTGTAATTCCAGAGATTAGCGCCTTTAAGCAAACTCTTGAAACAGCGTTATAACATCAGTAATACTGAATATTAAGGTTGCCCATCTATACAACCACAATGTAGGTTGTAGTGACCATGAGCGTGGCTGATTACAGCGGAATAATATAGGGATTATTATACAGCTCCCATAATTATTGGATAAAACGTAAAACGGCGATACACCACCTAATCATTTAAAACTAATTTGGATAGTTTTGAAAAAAATACTTGGACTCACAACGGATTTTTTCGTAACTACTCAAATTATTAGATTTAGATAATTGGTTTGTGTTTCTCTTGCTTTTTATCCATTAATTACGGAACATTCTGTATATTGTATTTTTTTCTTAACAAAGCCGAGAGAAAATTGTAGTAAAAGTTCTATCTTATTCTCAGAACAGCGAAGCACGCGAGAATCATCAATAATTACAAACTAATATTATTTTGTTTGCCCGTACGCCATTACGATATAGGCTTCTCTATTTGAAGATGATTATTGTATGGGGAGGGCGTTCGTACGTGATAGGAATTTTCTTGGTGCATGCTCAACGCTAAATAATACCTACCTACGTAGGTACCTACTCGTTAAGAATACCGGCGCAACGGTTTGACGTCAGTAGTTCGTGTATAATCATCGAAAACACTGCAACATTATTCTAAACACTGCCCCTATGGTCCAGTGGTTAGCCTATACGGCTTTGGAGTATGAGGTCCTGGAATATTAAATACTAGCTGACGCTGCGCGGTTTTACCTGCGTGGTTACCGTTCCCGTAGGAATATGGGGATAATATATAGCCTATAGCTTTCCTCGATAAATGGGTTGTCTAACACTGAAATATTTTTTCAAATCGGACCAGTAGCTCCTGAGATTAGTGTGTTCAAGCAAACAAACCAACTCTTCTGCTTTATATTAGTATAGATTAAATTTTAGTTGCTGGTGGTGGTACACATTAAGCCACAGCCAGTCATTATAATTAATATATGTTAGTGATAGTTACAGAATCAAAAATTATCACCTAAGCCTTCCTACCAGCCTTGTAGGAGTATCAGCAGGACAGCCTAGGCTAAGGGAATACAGACACTGCAACAGAGAGATATGTTTCGTCCCTAGTGGGCAGGGGCGTAGCTACCGCCGCATCAGCCATATCAATGATACAGAACCCTCGGACTACAGGAGCCCCTTACTGTGGAAGCAAAACCTTGTAAAAAGTAATCTACAATATCACTTAAACTGGTGGTGCAACCCAGGAAAAAAATATAAAAAAAAACCTGCAGAAATTACTAAAGTAAAACAAAACCCTTCTTGCAGTTGGGTAAAAAACCAATGCTTTATGGTGAAAAGTTTGGGTATAGTAAATAAAAAACTAAAGAGATTTTTCAGGATTTGCCGCTCGTTTATTGGGCCTGCCAATTGATTTTGATCAGGTGTGTCTGTTAGAATGATGTATTGAATTAATTTGGCAAAGTCCAACTTCAGAGAAATCCAATCCAAGAAACAGCTAGTATAAATGTAATAAGATGATCAGTTACTTCATGCAGTGACAACTTCTTGCATATACCAAGCTCAGTTTGTGCAAGCAAACTGTTCCCATTTATGCGCTGGAATAGCCAAATACCTATTTCTTTGTTTTTGATTTAGGATCACCTGGCTTCAATGCTAGCTGAGGTAAGCTAATGTAACACAAAAAAAGTGATAATTAAAGGAAATTTACAAATGAAATTTTTTGAATGGTTGCCTGTCTGTCAGTATTTTAGTTGCAAAATGCACACTATTTTAGAAATAGTTTAGAAAATAAGTAGATTTTGTCATAGTTACTCTGAATCTAGAAAATATGACTAAAACAACAATGAAAATGACATCAGGCAAGACAATTATGAATCATTAATGATAGTGGAAAACACTTGCATTAATGATTTATTATCTCTGTAAGTTTTATTTCATAGATTCATCGGTTTTTCAGGAAGAAAAGCAGGCAAAAAAAGACTTTGAATGAATTAATGAGTATCCAGCTGTTCTAGTAGCTACAATGGCTGGACAGGGAACACAAGTGGAGAAGGGGAGTGTTAACCAGTTTTATAAGAATTCCTTAATCCAACACTTGTTGGTTACAAATTCTCGGCTCTGCACAGAGTTATTCTCTCTTTCACATGATAGATCTGGCATGGCAAGGTGAATCCATGAAATCATAAATCTGTCTCATTATTCATAATAATCTTCCACAAAGTAAGAGTTGGAGTATGCTGTGTTCGTTGACCCCCCTAGGTAGACTGAGTCTAACATCAAGCAAGTTGCAGGGATTCCCTGGATGCCGGAGGCTCAAGATCATGATGTTTGGAAATCCCTACAAAAGGCCTATGTCCTACAGTGGTTGTCCATCGTCTAATATGATGATGGATGATGATATTATTTCCAACAATAGATATATATAAAACTGATAACATAAGTAAAGCTTTAAAAACATCACATTCCTAAATATTGGTCTGTTTGTTTAGAAGTAACAATGACACAAACAGAGATACAAAACTTACAATGGTCTTTTTTATGTCGTGGAAATAGGAAATGATTTCTAACTATACTGAATTACAAGCACAAAATGAAACAAAGTTAGAATGTAGATATTTATTATTGAATAATAAATAATAAATAGTGTACTTAAATTGAGATTCTCTCAGTAAAAAGAATCCAAGTTCTAAAGTTACTGATGTCAAAAATAACCTATAAAATGATGAATTAATATTTATAATGTTGTCATTGCAATTTTATTTGGAATGGAATGTCGAATGGAACTTTTCTGTACATTCTATGTTTATCTAAACTTTTAAACAATAATGCTTTGATAACCAAGATAATGACAATTGAACAAAACTTAGATCATTTCTACAGTGAAGGATGTATTTTTTTGCTAAAGTAGCGCATAAATAGTGTCTGGAATGCTCGCAAAGTGGTCAAAGTACTTGTTTAAAGTATGAGGAAAATGCATAATAGGAAATTAGATATTATGAGGTACAAAAATACTTACACAACCATGCCATAAGCCCCTTCGCCTATATACTGCAGGTTTTTGTACCTGGGGCCGACTTCAAACACCTGACCCCTGACGATTTCAGCATTTGGGTTCGTGCTGGCAGCTGCTGCAGCCTCGGCCATCGCGACAAAACAAATAGAAACCACTCAGCCAGTCACAGATCAAATGTTTACAGTACGTACTGTCACTGTAAGTACCTCGCTAGTCGGCCAAAATCCGAAATATCACTGATCACTAGCCCAAATAGCAGCCACAAAGCATCAATTCACAATTTAATCCAAGTGTACACCAAAACAAACTGTATCCGACCTACATTATCCACTAGCGAAACGAATTGCTTATCATTCTCGTTCACCCGAGCGCCCGAATTTCTTGGACACTCCCGTACGGACGCAATACCGTTACAAAAGTGGGCGAGATAAATCTATCCATCCTTGTTACTCTTGCAACCGTATGCTGTAATATTTTTTTTATCAGTGTAACAGTCGTATCATACAAATCTGTCATTTTGATAGTGATGATTGCATTAATAAATAAAATATTTTGAAGACGCATGGAGGAAGGAAGAAGCAATTAATAAAGAAATTATGGATAAAAAAATTGATTTATCTGACGTAAATATGTAGATATGGGATGAAATTAGTAAAACGAATAGTCCGGAATTGTTGGAATATTCTGTAGCTAAAAGCAACGGTATTTTGTGTTATAAATCATAGAGGTATTAGATATGGAGATGCATTGCACTCAAATTATCCAACAACATTGTTTGTTATTTTTTGAGAGGGACGAGGTAAACTCATCATCGACAATATTTAATAACACCAATAAGTGTAAACTGTATCCTTAGTTGATTCGCAATACACACACGTGTAATTTTTACACAGAATCAACACATCCACAGAATATTACTTGATCGATGTTTTGCTATTCCATCAATAGAATCTATTATTTTTAGATATTGTTTTTATTAAAAATGAAACGTAACTTCATCTTTTAGTAAACTAGAAGTTGTTGCCGTTTTTTATGCCATGCATCTACACAAACCAGTATTTTAGGGATTTCTTTACATGACGAAAACGATTACAACAATGAAACATTGATTCTATAGAAACAGTTTTTATGTACACGTTAGTTAGACTGTGATCAATAAAATTATTATGACAGTGGGGTAATGTCTAGCGAGTCAGGTCCTAAGGTAATTAGTCTGAGATAGTAAATAGAAAGATAAAAAGCCACAGATTAATCAATAATATACAGATAGAGCGTACGGAACACGACGGTATCGTAGCCGCTCCAAATACGAAGTTCAAAAAGTACATACATTACATTGTACATACAGTACATTCTCGAGTCAGTACGACACGAACCGTCGCATCAGTAACTTTAAATAATATTCAAGAAAAATGGCGTATTATGTTTTTAAATATTTTAAAAACTGTTTACAAAAATTAAAGAAATAAGATAGAGTATTTTTATTGATGGTAGTTTACGTAATTATTATTAGTGTTAAATTTTGAAATACAAATTGCCAAGGAGACGCATCACGTTTGTTTTTTTAATGGGTCACCGGCTTCAGAACATTGCTTGTAAAGACTCACTCTGGATATTCTGTGTAAAAAGCATACAAGTCCAATATATTTGATCTGAGGAGCCACTACACCATAGAGACGAATAGTCCATTAAGATAAATCGCTATGATTGTAATCACATAACCAAATGATACGTAATATCGCCCCAATCCATAAACGTAATATACGTCATTTAATGACAGTTTCGTTTCTTAATATTTTTTATCTATTACAGTGTTGGTGACGTCACATCTAATAATATTTTTTTTCATTATTTTTGGATTTGATGTTTCAAAAAAATTAATGTAATGTTTTTTTTGTAAAATGTTTAATAACGTCTCTAGGCTAAGCCGAGTTTTTTTCTGTGATCCAGTTTATGCATATTGTTTGCTTATGGAATAAATATAATCCAACTTGTAATCCAGTGACCTCGTCTCTCTATACCGAAGGACTGTGCCATTTGTTTAGGTATGTCGGTTTGGTCAGCCAGCACGGTCGGGCATCAGAACACTCGATACAGTCATTCTAATAGCTGGTGCCCGAACCTGACGAAGGTATGCCATAATTGTAATACACCCGGCTATATACAACAAGCACTTGAGCAAGTTTTTGTAGTGTATCGCTTTGTTTTTAATTAAAATTTCGTATCTATTCAGTTCATTAATTAGCGTAGTTAAGTACAAACTACTTCACAATCTTTCTGTATTTAATTATTGTTACATTGCCTTTGCTATGTTCTATGTGATACTATTATTTGTTCTAAAATTTACAGTGAACCAAAGTTTAACAGCATCCAAATGAACTCTGTACAGCTCTATATTCTGCAAGTGGACTGCTTTAACTATATGCTGTAGCATGTTTTTAAACACATAAAAGACCTATACTACCTATATAAGATTTAATAAATGTTTTAAAAAGATTATTTGCTCTTGAGTTTGACGAAATAAGGTAAAGTTGCTAATGTAACATGTAGTGTGTGTTACACTATTTAGTAACTTTACCTATCAAAGATTTCGTCACACAACATTAATTTTATTGTTCTTGCTACTATAATGTTTTGTTACTTTGAAAACATGTTAGTAATATTGCAACATTTTGAATAATATATTAAACATACAATGCAGATATAAATTATTACAGAGAAACATAATTTACAGAGTTGGTTCAATTTTTAAAATTAATATTATTTTACTCACACTTCAGTTTAAAGTGATATAATAATCATTAAAATGAAGCATGTTAAAATCTAATAGTATTAAGTTTAATAAGATGTTTATTTTTTATTACTATTATAAATTTGCTTTACAAACCAAATAAAACACTAATCAACGAGATATTTGGGATCCCAAAAAATACTGATATGTATTAGTCTGTATATTATACAAAAATGAATAAAATACAATTTAATATTATAAAATGTAAGAGGTATAATTTATTTTTGGCTATAGTTTGTAATTTGGTCTCTTGAAAATAATGAGCACAGTATGTCACTATGAATTACTTTAATTAAGTAATAAATAAAAAATAAAATTACAGAAACTGATAGGATCCCAAGAAATAGATAAATTAAATAATATGGTTTCACTACAGTTATTTGGTTTAGTAAGCAGATTTGTTATAACAACTTGTATTTTCATATAACTTATTGTTTTCTTAGTGGAATTAATGACAGGTGTTTAGTGAAGCCTTCAATTAGATTGAGATTATTCTGCACTCGAGGGAGAATCCAAAGGTTTTTGAGTCAAAGTGAGTTTACTATGTGTTATATTGGGGCAGAAGGGCTTCAGTCATGCAGTTCCATTAGTTTCCATTAAAGAAATATAAATTACTCAATGTAAATAATTCCTGTTCATTATGTGCATATAAAGTTTAACTTTTTGTTACAAAACTTATAAACCCATCTGTGTATAAAGTTCATTACATAATACAATTAATAAAATTTTCATAGAGAGTGTATTTTTCCTTAAATAGCAGAAAGCTTGGGTAGACTGAAATCTGACAAATAATACTTTTAAATTGCACTTGATGAGCTATTGCACTTTTTATTTGCTTACAATTTCATGCTTAAAAATTTGGTGTAGTATTTTTTAATATAGTAAATTTTGAAATATTTAAAACTATATATAACTAGATAAATGGGGTAGTAGTAATTGTTTGGTGAGGTAGTCATTGGGAGTTCAAACTGAACATCACATAATTAATGTTTACCCTGAAAACACAGTGTAAAATTATTGCAAGAAAGTTAGGTAAAACTAAAGTAAAGCATATTTTTTTATTAACACTGACTATGACCAAAGTAATTTTAAATACTGGTCTTCACTAGTCTTAATGAAGATAATTATGCAAATTGAGTTCTTTAAGTAAATAATTCCAATTCACCTAAACTAGAATTACTTTTGAACCTTTGAGGTTAGGGATTTTTGGTAGAGTGAGTGTAATTCACTCACGTATATTACTTTTTGGTTTTATAATGAAGTCAGCCTTTTTTTCTTTATTAAACATGTAGACCTGAGACTTGCCACCATACTTGTTAGCTTTAAGGGCATAACAATTCCCATGTAATTCCAACTTCTGAAATTTTGTAGTAGCTTTCAACCTTGGTTTTTCAGTGTTATAAAATCTTTTGGTAACACTTGCTTTTGTTTTATGTTTTCTTTAAATAAGTACATAAAGGCTGTTGTCACAAAAATTGTAGTATTTTATATTTAACTTTATTTTAAACAGCATTTGGTAGAGTATTGCTTGAACTTAATTCTCCATGTCCTAGGAGAATAACTTACACTTTTAAATGAAACTCTGCCATGTTTAAATGTTCTGTTTTCAGTTCGGTTTTGTACTTATTTGATTACATTTATATGGTATATGAACCATAACAATTTGCTTCTTTTATTTGTGTTGATTTTTTTTGTGTTTGCTTTGTTAACATTTCTTGTTTATTAAAATGTTTCAATCTTCTCAAATGTAACTAACATAACTTTGTGTTGTGCTAACAGTATATCTCAATTAAAGGTTGCTGTATACATAATGTAATTTAAACTCCTGTCTGCGTTTATGACATACTTCAAACTCTATATGTTCCTATTAGGTCCTAAATGCAGCAACCTTTACTTTTACCTGGCACCTCAATATATTCACACATTGACAATTTTGCTTTTGTATTATTTATGAACATCTTCAAGATGAGATTTTCAGTCACTTTTCAGTACAAAGTTGTATCTCTCACTTCATAGATAATTCACAAATATGTGAATATATTGTAGTTCCAAGTAAAAATGACATTTTATATACAGGGTGTTGTGGAGTATTTCCCAAACTTCAAGGTGTTGACAAGTCCACTTATAGGACCGGAACTGCTTATCTAATTTATAATTCAAATAATTAAGACTATCCATGTAACACAAGCCTTTATCTACCCTTGCATTTTTTAAAATACGTATCGACGTAAGACTGTCGATATATCGACGTAAGATTGTCGATATCGACGAGATATTGCAAGTGGCACCCTGCACTTTACTAGTAAGGTGCTTTATGATATTTATCAATGAATAAGTTTGGCTAGGTCATAATATAAGGATGCGATTTAAGGGATACAATTTAAGATTTATTTACAAAAGTTTAGACATTTTTAATTAATTTTCTTTAAAGAACCCTGTAGACTAATTATGTATATGTAATAATTATGTACATACAAAACCTTTTTAACTTAAACACTTTTCAAGTGAAACTATGGTTGAAGAGGTAGGTAGGTTGGTACTTATCCTTGTTAAATTTGCATTTTTATATTCACCTTGAAATTATCTGTAGTTAGTAGCTGTAGGTACTCAGTTTTAGCTGTTTATTCTGATAATACCTACTGTATTACAAATTAGTAAACAGTGTTTTATTTTTGGAATTAAAGTACAAGTATTACGTCAGTATACATAAAATTTATCTAGCTTATACTAAAGCCTCTCTTGACGAGTACTGTTTACCAACAAAGAAATTAGACATGAAGGTAGAAAACGCATGCCATTTTATAACTTATTTATTTTAAATTAAGTATGGTTTGTTTATAAAATGTTATATAAAATATATTAACCATATCTGATTGTTCTTAGCTTATTAATCAAATTTTTTTTTATTTTCATCAATTTAAGAACAAGTTGAATATAATTATCGTGAAATGACTAGTGATTTATACCCTCATTTTTAGTTTTTTTGATGGAAAACAGTACATCAAGAAAGGCTGTAGTATAAGTAGGGATTTTGCCAGACATGCACCGGGGAGTTTCCTGTTCGTTTGTCAGTTTGCCTTAGTTAATTACTTAGAGGTCCTGGGTTTTTTTCTTTTATTTATTTACATGTTAGCCCTTGATTACAATCTCACCTGATGGTAAGTGATGATGCAATCTTAAGATGGTAGCGTGCTAACTTGTTAGGAGGAGGATGAAAATCCACACCCCTTTTGGTTTCTACACGACATCGCACCGGAACGCTAAATCGCTTGGCGGTCTTTGTTGATAAGGTGGTAACTAGCCACGGCCGAAGCCTGAGCCTCCCACCAGCCGGACCAATTATAGAAAACAATTGGCCCAGCCGGGCCTCCGACTAGTAAATCCACCGCGCATACCACTGCGTCACGGAGGCTGTCAAGAAGTTGTTACTACAGTCTTTAGTGTCTTCTAAACACTATTTAGAAATATATATTTCTCATTAGTACTTCTTCCAAGTTGTCGCGGTGCCATTCAACTTTGCATAGTGTCACTTAACATCAGGCGACATTTCAGTAATAACTCAAATTCAATCTCTGTTATGTAGCTATCATTATGTATCCGCGCAGTCAGTATTAACAATAATTGTTTCTGGGAAACCCAGTCCCGATATATCGTTTAGTCATGAGGTGGTTGAATGCGCAGTTCCTAATGATCCATTATTTGTTATTATACCGCCGTGATAGCTCAGTAGATATTACCTCTGCCTTCGAATCGGAGAGCGTAGGTTCGAAGGCGGTTCGGGGCATGCTACTCGCAACTTTTCAATTATGTGCATTTTAAGAAATTAAATATCACATGTCTCAAACGGTGAATGAAAAACATTGCGAGGAAACCTACATACCTGAACATTTTCTTTATTCTCTACATATGTGAAGTCGGCCAATCCGCACTGGGCCAGTGTGGTGGACTAACCCATCTCATTCAGAGAGAAGACTCATGCTCAACAGTGAGCCGAAAATAGGTTGCTAATGATGAATCATAATGGTATACCTAGTAGTTGTTTGCTGACTCTTTTTCAAGCTTTAGCTTTAGCGTTGTCTGTTCTGTGCTCTTTTCGGTAGAATCTGGCTTCAGTACCTTTTAAAGACATATTAGAAGCGCTTGATAAATAAGTCTACATATTAAAAGTAGGTAAACGAATTTATCTCACTGCAACAGACTGTAATTGTATGACAATAATAATTAAATAGTTCGTCTTTAAAATTGTGTGTAAACGAAAAACACATATAAACAGACAAAACATTTACAGCGACAATTTATTATGTATTATTAGAATAAGCTTGCTTACAGATTTGTAGATTGGGTTTTGTTTTGTTTAATTTGATTGGGTTGTGGTATAACTACAAATTTTCTTACCTATACCTACTTTAATTGTGTCTCTTTTACACAACAGCACAAGTGCGTAATGTCGGGCGAGACACCCATACAGTCCGGGGACGCGCTGCACACGCCGGCGTATCTGTCATGGCGCAAGCTACAGCTCAGCCGAGCCAAGCTCAAGGCCTCCAGCAAGACATCAGCCCTGTTGTCTGGATTTGCTATGGTAAGTAGTTTGCGTCTCTTTCACGCAACAACACAGGTGCGTAATGTCGGGCGAGACACCCATACAGTCCGGGGACGTTCTGCACACGCCGGCGTATCTGTCATGGCGCAAGCTACAGCTCAGCCGAGCCAAGCTCAAGGCATCCAGCAAGACATCAGCCCTGTTGTCTGGATTTGCTATGGTAAGTAGTTTGCGTCTCTTTCACACAACAGCACAAGTGCGTAATGTCGGACGAGCCACCAATACAGTCCGGGGACGCGCAGCTCACGCCGGCGTATCTGTCATGGCGCAAGCTACAGCTCAGCCGAGCCAAGCTCAAGGCCTCCAGCAAGACATCAGCCCTGTTGTCTGGATTTGCTATGGTAAGTAGTTTGCGTCTCTTTCACGCAACAACACAGGTGCATAATGTCGGGCGAGACACCCATACAGTCCGGGGACGCGCTTCACACGCCGGTGTATCTGTCATGGCGCAAGCTACAGCTCAGCCGAGCAAAGCTCAAGGCTTCCAGCAAGACATCAGCCCTGTTGTCTGAATTTGCTATGGTAAGTACAACAAAAACTATTTGAGACTTATGTATTTGAATAAAACATTTTTTCATCGTTAATGCTTGGATGCTATCATGCCTGATTTATGTTAACTAACTGTCCAAGAGGGTAGAAATTAAAAGTCTACACAGACTGGATTTTAAACGGTATCATACGCTAAAATGTTTAGCATAGTAGTACGTCGTTGACGGTAGAGCGGTAACTAGCCATCAGCAAAACAGACATATTGATCAGCGCCTCTCTATTCCTTAGCATTACTGCGCCAGTGAAGTTAAATTTAATTTATAAATGTTTTCTTTTACAGGTAGCAATGGTTGAGGTGCAACTAAATCCGCCCAACGATACCAAAGTGCCGCCAGCTATGCTTGTGGCGTTCACAGTTTGCACAACACTGTTAGTCGCGGTGCACATGCTAGCTCTCATGATCAGCACGTGCATCCTGCCCAATATAGAAGCCGTGGGCAATCTCCACAGTATCTCCCTCGTCCACGAATCTCCACACGAAAGGCTGCACTGGTACATCGAAATAGCGTGGGCGTTTTCAACTTTGTTAGGTCTCATCCTGTTCTTAGTTGAAATAGCTATACTCTGCTGGGTGAAGTTCTACGATTTGAGTGAAACTGCAGCTTGGTCGGCGTGTGTCGTCTTAATACCAGTGATGATTGTATTTTTAGCGTTTGCAATACACTTCTATATGTCATTAGCGTCACATAAATACGAAGTAACGGTCACAGGCATAAAGGAATTGGAACTTTTGAAAGAGCAAATTGAAATGGGTGATCACGATTCGAGGATGAACAATCTCACACTGTTAGATCAGAGTAGGGTAGTGTGATTTTTGTTTAAGGCGTATGCCGTTATGGATTGTTGTAACTTGTATTCCTATATTGTTAAACCCCCTCTTTTTTAGATTATTCCGTTTGACGGCGTACAAATAAGTGCTAAGACATTGTAAATTCGGGTTTTAAGTATATCGTGTTGTGGATTTATAACGGTAGAAACACATAGGCATTGACCCTTAATGCAGGGCGAAGCTACCATCGTATCTATGACGGGACCCGTTCTTGTCCCACAGAGGCCCCTAAGGTCCTCTATGGGACAAGAACGGCCATCAGACTTATCACTATTGTCTATAGATGCAGAAATTTTAGAAAAATGAAAATCGTCTTCAGGTATACATCAAAAAAATTGTTTGTTTAATTTGAATTGCTTGGCTAGCTGAATTTCTAGGAGGAAGTGATATTTTAAAATCAATAAATATTTATTTTATATTTATTTCAAGTACATTTTGTGTTTCTTTTGTAAGAAATCTTTACCCTTCAATTTGGTCCTCAAATAATTAAAAACAGGGCCCCTCCAAGGCAGGCTACGCCACTTGTCATAAATAGTGACCCTTATTATTAAAAAGTTATGAAATTAATGCCATTGCTCAAAATATTATCCTATCAGAACTTCTGACAATTTAATAATCGAGTAGGGAATATTGTATTGAAACAAAACTTGAAACTCAAATTATAGTATGATTATTAATTCCAGTCAGTAAAATGACAAGTTCAACTGTCACTGAAATGTCATTTTACTGACGATTTTTAGAAGTAGTTCTTCTACTTACGGAAGACGATTTGGTTTGAATGTAGTAGTAATTTGTCAGCACAAACGACTTGTTTGTTTAAAGTAAGAGAACGTCAGAACAGTCAGACTTGAAAATAATTTAGATTGATACAGGGGTAGGCGTGTGACATATACACCCGTTTACACAAATGTATCAACACAATGAATAGGGCGCAGTGCGTTATGTGTATCTACCGTCACATTAGGATTAATTAGTTATCATCGGGCGTTAATATGTTTCCAGAATCCGTAGGATTATGGTGTAGTCATGGAGGTATAGCAATATTGTTTTCCTCGAATATGGAATCCATAATTTTTGTCATATTCGAGAAAACGAAAAATATTTTGCCAGAAAATGCTTGACTAAAGTGTTTTTCAGATAGCATGGGTACGGTGACAGTCGCCTGTATGACGTTCATAATACTTATTGATAACGTGAATAGCGGCAAACTTTTAAGAGTGAAACGATGCACAGGATATTATTTTATGACTAGGGGATGCAGCAGGAAAGTAGATGGCTAAAACAATTAAATATTAATCAAATAATAGATCATGGGGATATCTTTTTGATAAATGACAATTATACTTAGGTTTACAGTGTGCACGTCACTGTTTCTCAAAGTGTTTTAGAATATGTAATATCTCGGGAAAGTGAATCTCGTACTTAATGTTCATCGCACTTTTCAGAATAATTAATAAAACATACCTAAATTAATTAAATCTTACCTTGTGTATAGATCGCACCAAACTTCGAGTCCGCTTTGATATTTCTACACTCGAGCTGTGCAGCTCTTTCCCGAGGTCCAGGGTTCGATCCCCGGCTGAGTCGATTGAGGTTTTCTTAGTTGGTGTGTAAACACTACATGCGCTATCATCAGATAGCAGCTAATAAAAAAAATTGTCTGATCATGATAATCGTGATGATTTTATCACAAACTGTGTGAACTTGTTTACGCGCCATGTAATAATCTAGACATAAAATGGGGGTAACAAAAATAATTGCTCAATGAAAATCCAGGGAAAATTAGTTACCTGATAACTATCTATGTCAACACATGAAACTTACCCAATGACGCAAGTTTTAACGTAAGCATCCTTGTAATACAAGGTGTTGTTATCAGTTATTTAAAGGTCTCTCACACTGACAAAAATTTGTGCATATTAAGTATAAAATGTTTGTGCATATTAAAAAATTTGTAAAAATTTGTGCATATTAAGTATAAACAAAATATTTGGGCAAAGTATTCATTGGCACCACTCACTAAAATATTGTCTTCCTAATTATTTTCCGAATTTCTTATCACATTTTAACCGATATATACCAAAAATTTTCTTAGAAGTCTAATCACCAAAACAAACCCGTCTTGTCACTAAAATCACATATTTCACTTACGTTATACGTTATTTCTAAAGAACAAAGTGTCTAAATCCTTTATTATACGCGTACAGTACGAATTACACCAAAAACTACACCGAATTTACGATTTATTCACATTTATTTTCTGAAAAACAAAATCACAACGAGATTAATTTGCACAGCTTAACTACGATTACGGCAATTTGACATTTCGTAACGCTAGATTGTCTATGAAAAGCAAGGATGGGTAAATAACATCGAGCGTTAACTTATCGATAAATGATAATGAATGATTCTTTAATAATTGATATGTTGTTAGTTTAAAGATGGGAAAATGAAATATTTTATAATCATTTTATTTTAAAAAATAGTTTTTTAATAAAAATGTTATACAATACATATGCTCACGTTATTCTATAGCGTAAAAGATATCTTACGAATAGTAGCATTATTCAAACACTGGTATGGATAACATTATCTCAATACGATTTTTAATAAAAATCGTCAAATCAAGATTTTAACAAAAACTAGCAATGTAAATTTAATTTGCAAAATGCGCGCGATCAGCTGTTTTCCAAGAGGTCAAATAGGCAGGTCACGACTAATAGGTATCTATCTATACAAAGTCACAAACAAACTGCGCGACGTTGTATTGCCGACCGCCGCCGGTGCCGAGGAAAATAATTGCTATCTCTCTCTAACCTAAGCTGCGTGGCGTGGTTAATAGGTATTTTCAAAATATTGAAACTTTAGGTCCTTTCGCTAGACGCTACGCTATTTTTTCTTTAGTTCGTGTTCGGCGGTCTGTTGACAAACAAACCAAAATTCAAAAACCTTTGTGTATGTTCTATGTTATGTTAGTAGTGATTTTCTGTAACGAATACTCATACAATTGTGTCGTTTGTATTGTGTGTGTTTGTGTGTGTTGACTGAGAAGTCTTGAAATGCTTAGATCAAATCAATTCAGTACTCATGAATATTGTACCTACTATGACGACAGAACGTCTCGTAAACGAGAAACAACCTGAAGTAAGTTAATTACCTGTACCTAGTTAAAAACTTGTAAAGTATAAAAAATAGGTATTAGATAGGTAAGTGTAGCCAGCCGATTTGCTGTCGATGCGTACGTACCTACTCGTACGTACACAGTAGATTGCGGAGCGTTGTTATCGCATTGTTCGCTGTACATTGCGTGCTCAAAATTTTCAAAATCTGAATTTTCTCATTTCCCACGTAATTGTTATTTAAAATATCGTTGTGGAAACTAAATTTAACCTCTTCACGCAGTTTTCGGTATCATGTCCCTTACACCCAGTATGTACGTGGATACGTGCACACTTTTTTGAAGTATAAGCAAATCTTGGACGTTAGTACGTCCCCAAAAGATTAAAGAAAGAGACGGCCGCGTGACGCAGTGGGTAGTGACCCTGCTTTTTGCATCCACGGCTGTGGGTTCGATTCCCACAACTGGAAAATATTTGTGTGATGAACATGAGTGTATATAAGTATTTATATGTAGTATATAATTGTATATTAATACTATAATATCAACTATCTTAGCACCCATAACACAAGCTACTCTGTATGCTTACTTTGGGGCTAGATAGTGATGTGTATTGTTTAAGTATATTTATAATAATAATAAAAAAAGATTACCCCATTTCTTAACCACGCGTACCCATAGGCATAAACCGTGCACCGTTCACCGTTTGTGACACGTGATATTTAATTTCTTAAAATGCACACAACCGACAAACGTTAGTATACGTTCCCTTTTAAGATAACGTTGTATAGTAACGGATGTTTTAGTTTAGGTATTTCAGTTATAACGATACCTACTTGATATCGTTCCGATGCCCGCCGTTAACTTCTCAACCCTACTGATTGTCTTTGATTCATAGTCGGCCATTATTGTTGTGTTAAAAAGTCATCTAAGTAAATTTCGAGTATAGATGGTTTGGTTTTGTAATCGTCGGAATCTAATCTTCTTTTTTATGTATGTTCTCCGATTCTTGAACACGCTTGAACCTACTTAGATTTTTTTTGTTTGAATGGTCATAATCTGACAATGGGGCCAAAGTTAATAGTTTCACAGTTTTCGTTTTAAATTAACCCTATATAATTGTTATATAATAATTTTTCTCCACTTTCAACATAGACGAGGATACGAGGAGCATTTTTACAATTGATTACTATCCAGTTAATTTTCCGTGAGTAGTTTCATCTTCATGAAGCTCTTGATTCTGGTAGCTAACAGGGTAATAAATATGTCTAGCTGTAAGAACGAATAACGTGTCACGCATTTTGTAGCACAATGTGGTAGTTAAGTTATATAATTATTAACAGCAAAAAACTGCTGGTTATTAAAAGTTTTTGAACAACTCCTTTTATCTTCTGTTGCTAGATTGCTAAATAATACATAATTAATAGTTATACTACTTAACAGCCACGTTGTCCTACAAATTGCTTGGTACGTTATCTCGTTCCTACACTCGGAAGTTTTCATTACCTAGTTATAAACCACCAATACCAGAAGCCATAATTTTCGTAAATATAAAACTTAAGCGTCTGATCGAGATAAAGCTACTCACGGAAAATTAAATTGTCATAGGTAAGTAATCAATTGTAAAAGTGCTCCCCGGATCCTGGACTAACATATTTGCACAAAAACGACAAATTCGAGTAGGTATGCAAATTTTGCCAGTGTGCCAGAGCCTTTTAAATTGACCTTGTAAATAGTTGCTCCGGTGCAATTAAGTGTAGCTAAGTACTTCGTAACTGTGGTGGGTTTCAAAGATGTAACCTTGATTGGTGACTTTGTACAATGTAAATTTTTTAACTAAGAACTTATCGTGAGACTTAAAAAGGCCAATGAAATAGAAATACTTAACAATATGTATTAAATATACTTAACAGAAGTACTTAATATTACAATACCAAGTAGGGTTGCCATATAATTTGGATATTAACTTCTTTTTATTTCATTTCGTAATAGCATATATCTCCGGTATTGCAAATTCAAATACTGGGTTTGCCAAAGATTTTATACTATTAGATTAAGGTAAGGATACAATTTTAAAATTTAGCTACTCCACACAACGCACACTAGCACAATATTGTGTTTACTTACATTATATATTTGTGTGTGTGTATATATATATAATTTACACTTCTTTGACACTCAACCTGACATTGTAGTCAATATTTTGGTATTATTTGTTTAAGTAACTAATAACGTTCGTTGTTTACTATGCGATAAAATGAAATTAAGACAATTAGCCACCTTTGTTAGCCTCAATTTTGTCGCGCTAGTGACCTATCTATTAAATCTAATAGTATAAAATCTTTGGTGTTTGCCATAATTTATAATTATCATTATGAAGTAAAAGTCTTTTTTCAGATTCTCACTGAGTTTTTCAAATATCTTGAACTCTACTTTGATTTATAAATAACTAAAGATTTAAAAACCATTTAATATATTTGTTTTGTTAATAAAACCGCAGGCCCGTGTAGTAAGTAATATGTGGTAACCCTATTAACGGATATGAATCTCACAATGTGTTTATCATACATACAGACGACCGGCAAGTCGGACAGATATTGCATTATTATTCAAATGCGATCGTGTCAACGGCCCAAGCTGCCATTTTTATTTATGTATATAAATTCTCATATGACGCCGAATTAAGTTTGCAATCGAAAATATTACGAATATGTCGCTACTGTTTAATTGATGGCCGGTTATTGGCGGGTTTTACTGATTTACGGCCAGTTTCTTCATCGTATAGTAAGTAACAGTCAAAGTAACGTCATGAAGCAAAAGTGACGGTCTTAATCACGGATAAATAAAGTCTTCTTTACTACTTACTGGTAGATATTGCTATAAGCAATAAGACCGCCTTTGCACATACTTGTTTTCTATGTTTTCCTTTGTTATTGTTTTTGTTTTATTTTGTGCAATAAAGTATAAATAAATACTTACTACTGTTACTGTTTCTTAAGATTTACATGAAGAAACTGGCTGCTAAAAGACGTGCCGATTTTCGCAAGTCGATCAATTACAAGCTACCCTCAAGTTAGGTGCTTTGTGGTGCCTTTTAAGGTACATATTTAAAAAGTTGCTATCAGTTATTGACATTACTAGCGTAAAAATATTATTACTTGTACTGTAATTAGTAATCAAATAGTAGTAGGTAATGTATAATATACCTACTTATTGTGCCCTCACAATGTTAACTGTAAATATATAGCCAGACATATGGATTATCGTACGATCGTTTAAAAATCCAGGGATTTCTAATATATTAGCTATACGTCACAATCGGTTTTGTTTTTGGACTTGTTTGTTACAAGGACTTAAGGAATGGTCAGGACATTGGGTAGTAGTTATTATATTACTCAAAACATATTCCTCAAAAATAGGCCTTAAATAGATGGCAAAAGAAAAACTAATTTAAATTAGTGACGCCATTTCCCAATACATTGTATTATTAATAATTCCATAAATGTGTACTATATTTATATCATATAGAACTGATTCATTTATAATGAGATGAAAAAATTTAACTTCCGATTAAGATGTAATTTATACAATTAATTACTGTGATATAGTAATGACATAGTGATAAAATACCGTTCATTTTCTCATTATATGGGTTTTATAATAAAACATATGTAATGATGAAATCTGGTTGTAATTCACGCTTGTTGGTCGGTGTATAGCCGACTCAATACTCGATAACATCAGACAACATAGACAAGTTGTTGGACATAGGCCGACCGAAAAAAACGCGTTCGTGCTTCCAGATATTTTCTTTATTATCAGACAATTGTGTGAATTTTTAATGATCTGATTTTATTTACCAAAAAATAAACCTTACATTTGATCGATACAGTGTTTTAATTTTTGGTCAATCTCTCCTATTTTTTGTTTCAGCCATATTGCACTTCTTTCTAAAATGATGAGCGAATTTCTTAGGGTTTCCTGAAAACATAGATGTTTGTTGTTTGCACTACGCTAAAGTCACTTACGCCTAATAGGCCTGAGATGCGCTCCACGCTATATCACGAGACGAGTAAGACATGTCGACGAGTTGTGAAGTGACTGGTAGCTTTGAGTGATTGTACCATTATTTTGTGGCAGAGGAAACATCTTGAGCAGGTCCCAGGACTTGTGACCTTGGGAGTAGGTTTTAGGGATCCCTTTAGAATGCATCAACACTCGCCTTCCCGACATGTTCTCCGTGCCCACACTAAACAATAATTACAAAACAAAACATTATTGCACAAAATCACTAACGCGACTGGCAGCGTAGCGGTGTCTACGATTAAGAGAAATATACAAAAGTCAACCAATGGCGGCGCAGCCGCTAATATCTTTGTCTCTTCATTGCGTTGGGGGCGAAAGAAATGGATCTGTGACTACTCCGCTGTAATTGGTCGAAATGTTGTCTATTTTTCTTCACTTCACGAGGTATGTCTTTGGCCGCACTGGTGCACATCTAAGGCCTAAAGCAGTTAGGTCTTATTACCGGAGGTATGGGGTACTCTGTGGGTAGATCGCAAAACTGTCTTATGACGATATCGGAGACCTTCGATTTGACGCAAACGCTGCATTCCCAAACTCCCTCTTGCAACTGCCCGGTGTGCAAATGGTAGAAACGACCCAGACCGCTCTTTAAATCATCTTCCCAGTGGCCCTCGTACCGGTTTCCATTTTCTGGTTTAAAAAAAGAAGTTTTACAGTGGAATTCATAGACGTTGTAGGGGCACCCCCAGGGGATCATTCAGCTGCTGAGTGTCGAATTTAGCTTCTATTTGTTTGACAATTTGACACTCAGCGGGTGAATAATCCCCTAGGGGTGTCCTACAACGTCTATGAATTTCACTGTTAGCATATCTTGTCATATTGTCTATCTACTAGGAAAATTACTGAACCACCGCGTCTAAACTAGTCATGAGACATTAGGTGGTGCATGGGAGGAGTATATGCCCATAAACCAATTATTTGGACCATTAAAGGCACCATATACCTACACGTCGCAGGGTAAAGGTATCTACAAGTCTATCTACGTTACACTTTAAATACCTAAGCGCAAGACGTGACCTCGCCAATGTTAGCATACTTAACTAACATAGGTTAAAAATGTGTCGCTCTCTGCCACTCTGTAGAAGCAGGGTCGATACCACGCGCCTTCGTAGGTACCTATCTAATAACCTACGTACTTAGAATATTTTTTTTATAGTTACCCTATTAGCTGACTTACCTAAAAAGCTGATTGGCAATTTCGATACAAATTACAGTTATTACGACAGTTTTGGGTCTTCCCCGTTCTTTTATAAACCACCTCACCTGTGCTGATAAACCACCCGGAGCAAAAATCGCTCAAGTCGCTTTAAAGACAATTTATGAAGGTTTTCACTGAACAAAAAATTGACTTTAAACCGATTTCAGAAAAGGGCCGAGCTAAATTTCACTCAGTAAGTACGACCCACATGTGTAGGTAGCTATCTATACCTACCTACCTCCGCAATTTTCTGAAAAACTACTGATTGAATTTGAACGGGGTTTTCATTATTTAAATTCATATTTTTCAGGGAACGTATTATTTGAATTTTAAGGCGTTCGTAAATTTAATTAATGCGATATATACTTAGGTATTTGTCCAAACCGAAACAAAAATGAGATAATTTACCTTGTACAAACATTCCCATCCCCTCTCTTTCGCTCATATTCCAATACCCAACGTAATACGTTCCATTCTTGTACCACATCTTTCCATATCCATGCCGTTTGCCGCTTTTCCAGAAGCCGAAGTAAACGTCGCCATTCTCATAGTACCGCCAGCCAACGCCTTCCGGTTTACCCCTCACCCAGCACCCTCGGTAGTCTAAATAGAAACTGCCGTTTGGAAGTCTATGGCTCAAAGTTCCAAATCCATGTCTAAAAAATGTTATAGGTTTGTGGTTGGAAAATGAAGTTTTAATAGTGCTGAATGGCGACCCCGCACTAGTAAGCGCAGTGTTGGCCGACCCCCCACCAGGTGGACATCAAGCGAGTCGTCGAGGCTCAGTATCGTGATGTTTGGAAGTCCCTACAAAAGGCGTATGTACTGCAGTGGACGTCCATCGGCTGATATGATGATGGTGATGAAATTAGGTACATACAAAATGAAAAATTTTTATTTGAAAGCGTAACCTTACCTAAACCCCAGATGCCAATCGCCTTCATATAATTTTCCAGTTTTAGTTAAAAATAACCCTTTACCTGGAAAAGGTAATAATGATTACATAACTAAATTCTCGTATCTATTAATGAAAGATTGTTTTTCTTTTTGGACCGGCGAGGGAATGATTGCATCGAACGCCTTTTTGTGCAAGGGAAAGTAGAGGGAAGTAGGCCACGCTAATGAAGGCGGTCCCTTGCATGAAAGATTGGATGTATGCGACTCACGAGAAGTGGCGAATGCTCGTGAAGAGTATTACGACGGATTTGATGGCCTCCGTGTCGCAGTGGTATGCCCGGTGGATATACAAGACGTAGACGGTCCTGGGTTAGGTCCCCGGCCGGGCCGATTGAGTTTTTCTTAATTGGTCTAGATCTGGCTGGTGGGGGGCCTCGGCCGTGGCTAGTTACCACCCTACCGACAAAGACGTACCGCCAAGCGATTTAGCGTTCCGGTATGATGTCGTGTACAAACCGAAAGGGGTGTGGATTTTCATCATCCTCCTAACAAATTAGCCTGCTTCCATCTTAGATTGCATCATCACTTACGGTGAGATTGTAGTCAAGGGCTAACTTGTAAAGAAAAAAAAATAACATCTGCCTCCAACACGTCCTAAAGACCAAGACCGCTGTCAATAGCCCAACAACAAAGAAGAAAAATTAATGAAAGAATATTAGTGCCCTGGCATAACAGAAATACTTGCAAACATTTTTAAGATTTTATGCAAGGACACCATCAAAGAAGATTAATTATTTTTAATTTACAAATTTAAATATCCGAATTAAACCCTAAGTACTTAATAGATCTATGTAATGTAGAGTTCATAAAAATGGTTCTACTTAAGGTCATGCCACTATATCAGCCAAGATTTCCGTTACATTTAAAATATGGCCGGATTCTTTACCTTCTTTCAAATCATTTTTCCAGTCTCCCACGTATTTATCAAACCTAGACGTGAACACTGCGTGGTGCGGTCCATTCTTTACAGACTTCTTCTCGGCCGCTGTTGGTAGTTGTGTAAATGCTTTCGGTTTGTGATAAAATGGCATACCTATATAAAATAAAGTAAATAAATCATAAATAAACCAAGTATAATATGTATGACGGAATTGAAATAAACAAATATGTAAATAATCACAAATATTATGTGTATTTAATATAAATGTCAGGCACGCTAAATGTCACATAATATATGATAAAATCAATTTTCAAAAATTTCCAAACAGATATTTTAGCAATAAATATGGTCTTGTTACCGGTTGCTTGGGCACTCAAATGTCCCGCAGCAGGAGGGTTGAATTTTTTTATAACTTTTTAATTGTGTTTTGTATATTTTATGTACATTGTTAAAAATTAAAAAAAAAAGGAGAAATAATAAATGAGAGACCATAATAATGTGGTGTTCATTGTTCGCATCATATAGATACTCTTTCGCAGAAACTTATGCTCGTGTGTCTATGATTTCAAAATAAACCTCCTTCTGAGCTTTTATGTATTCATTGAAATTCTTTCGAGAAAAACTTTTGGTTACGAGGACTTTGAAATTATGTGTTTTAATTAATAATCTTTAATAATATCTGTCAACTTTAATATAATTAGTCAACCACGCTCTGTTAAACTTGTACTCTGACGCTATTGCGTTACATAACGATTTCTATCAATTCGCTTTACTGTAAGCCACTTAAAAGATGTTCACACTAAAAAATCTTATAATCATAATAAGGCAAACTTGTTGGTACACCATTTATTATCTAATTTTTAATAATAAACAATAAATTCTACAAATAACTCAAGCGGCGCCATGTGCTTTCTTCAACCCTCGACTAAGTTCCACAAGCTGTTGGTAATGCTCCCTGAAGCCCTGCAGAGCTAGGCCTTGCTGACTCTTCATGGCGGAGTTTGTGTTGATGTACTTATCTACGCATTCAATGCATTTGGTGTCGAGTTGTATGTCTTCTTCTGATAGTTGCTCTTTTTTGGTAAGTTGTACAGGCGTCGGTAATATCTGTGGTGACGAAAATAATGATTAAAGCAACGACGTAGTAGCGAGGAACGGGCGGGGGGCTGCTACCTACCCTGGATGAGCGGTCGGTCTATAGGGCTATTGACCTTATGTGGATGTTATGGTTTCGGACGAAACTGAGGCTGTGACGGTCGGCCAATAGGTATCAATTTGTATTGTGAAATACTCAATGAGTATAGCTTCCCCCCCTCCCCCCAGATAGAATCCTGGCTACGCCCATGTTAATAAATTACAGCAAACACTAAGTCGAATTTATAGTTTTGCAACTTCGTTCCTAACACTCCCGATGTCAACACGGCCGGGGGGCGTGTAGCGATGAATGAAAAACGACTGATGCACGTCAATTTATGCGCAGGAATGGGCGCAAGTCATTGATATAATGCCGTAGTATATGCCTTGTAAATACCTTCTAATAATAAAAAAAAAAATCTTTATTAACCAAAAATAGATACAAAAAAACCATAACATTGCCTAGTATGGTCTCCACACTAGATTGATCTGTATTGTGGAGACCAGGTAGGATTTTCTAATGTTTTCCGTTGGACTAGGACTAATTACAGAAATTACAATAAATAGGACTACATTACAAAAAGAAATACATTACAAAAAAGAAAAGTAAAGTAAAACAGTAAGCAGAAACGTTAGATAGGTGTACACAATTATTTTAGCTTATTTCATATATCACTGATTTGTGAAAAAAAGTTTATTGTGCCCGACAAAAATGTTTTAAGAATAAATGTGTGAAAGAATTTGTCAGTTCTTGGGGGCCCTTTTCCCCCCATGAGAATGGGGGCCCTGGGCACGGGCCCCGTGTGCCCTATGGTGAAGACGGCATTGGCTGTAGCTCACCTGTGACACAAGCGCACTGCTCTCCTCCCCACTGCTCAGGTCGCCGTGCAGTGCCTGCCGCAGCGCCAGCAGCAGCACCGCCTCCCGCACGTCGGCACTCTGCAGCAGTTCCAGCATCAGGTTGTCCACGCTCTTGTGCCACGTCAGGTAAAACGCTAGCGGCCCAAAGTGACGGGTAGATCTGGCGATATTTAAATCATCATCATCCTCAGACCAATAATAGAAGGACCTGTATCGCACTCATAGTCACTAACAAAATTGTCTGTCATTTTCTGAGGAAAACGAGCTTAAATTTTAGATATATCTTATACTAAACTAGAAGTTTTTGCCCGTTTTTTACACAATTCAACTACACAAAAAAGGTATTTTTACGGAGCTCTTTAACCGACGAATACGATTACAACTATTTAACATCGATTCTATACAGACAGTTTTTATAATCACATTAGATCGTTGATCATATACTTTGACAGAAAAGTAACGTCTACCGAGGCAGGTCCTATACAATAATTGGTCTGCAAATCCAATCCAATTAAAAACAAATCCAATTAAAAACGCTACTGAAACGACAACAACTCATAATTTTTTTTTGGAAAATATTATAATTATAGATCATCGCAATTGAGGAGAAGTTTTGACCGATTATAGCTGACGCTGCAGCTTGAAATCATCGGTTTTTTGCAGAACAAGAATTATACACTGCTAATGATAAACTTTTGAAAAGCGACACCTACTTCTATTTAATATTATTTTAAGTAAAAAATAAATAAGACAAGTTTTGTAATAGTTACCTAAATACCTCATTAATATTCATACTAGATAAAAAAATATATTGTAATCTATACTAATATTATTAAGAGGAAAGAATTGATTGCTTGTTTGCACTGAAACGACTGAACCAATTTGAAAATTTTTTTCACTGTTGGGAAGATATATTATCCCTGAGTGCTATAGGTTATATTCTATTCCCATATTCCTACGGGAACGGGAACCACGCGGGTGAAACCGCGCGGCGTTTGCTAGTAAATAAATAATATTGTAAGAGATTAACTTACCTCAGTAAATCATACATGCTCTTAAGATCAATATGCTGGTACGTAATACTTGTCAGTTTATGATACGTTGGTTCGTCTGGTTCATACTGCACACAGGCACGGTCCAACACATACTCATACTGAAGCCTGTCCAGAAGGCTGTGGAACTTCTCTTCGTCTTGAAATATCAAAGGCTCTCTTATTTTGCGGCCCTGCATCGGGAAATATATCTGTAATTGGTTAACCAACAGAATGAGCTAGTGTAAACTTCATGTAACGTCACTCGATTCAACGTCATACTCGTTATAGCGTCAAAATCACATGATTTTGATTGGTTTAGCTTGCTCTCCATACAATGATACAATGTTACACCCACTCTCTATAACGACAATTAAGTAATAAAAAGTACCTTTTAAGTTGCCAAAATTAGTTAAAACCGCGCAGCTGTCAACGTTATCTTGTCGCTTTATTATCCTAGCCCTTAATAAACTCGACTGTTGGCATCATGCAAAAAAAACACCTTCTAAGAAATTTGTTTTCTTTTTTTACAAAATGGGATTGCACTTGTACACTGTTGTTGACCATGACTAATAAGTAGACTTAATACATTATCATATTCTTAGTTGCTCACAAACAACAAATAGTAAACATGGCTAGTGAAAGAAAATCATTGTGTACTGACGAAAAAATTTTACTCATACATTTTTCCTTTCCATATAACGACCACTCTCTATAACACTCTAAAATGTACAGTCCCTTTAGTGTTGTTATATACAGTTTACACTGTACTTGTTTATTTTCTTTCTTCAAATTTTAGTGAAATTTGTTGATTGTTTGTCAGTAGAAGCTAAATTATAATTATTTTTATACAAAGGACTTACAGAAGAATAATATTTTTTCTACTACAGCAAGTTATTTAAAGAAATATAGTTTTTGAATGCAAAATATGTCAACTATCCACATTATTTTTTGATTGAAATTAAATTTAAATAATACTTGTTACCTGATTAAGTCTTTTTCTTTCAGCGTGATCACAACTTCTCAGCGTGCCGTCAGGGTCTCTAGAAAATTCAAACTATGAAAATATGTGTTTTACTTTTTACTAAAAAAAAAAAATACAAATTGAATGAAGAGACAAATATTGAAAGTAGTTTAATTTGTATTTAACTAGTAACTCGTAGAAACAGTATCTATACATTCAGATCTCCTAAGATCTTATCCAATAAGAGAAAGCCAGACTTTGTAATCATTAACCATACAGATTGAAGTTGAGTCATTAAAAATAGGATGATGGATAGATGATCACTTTCTTTGTCCACTTTGTCAACTTATTCTATTAGATTTAGCTATAAAATGGAACCCTTTTAATTTGATAATATTAAGTTATTTATTTTGCTATTTCCTGCAATAATGTATAATCCAATTGGCAATGTAACCCATATCTGTCCGAAAGTCCTCCATGATCAGTTCACACTGAAACCAGGCCATCGTCAGGAAGGTTGCCATTTGGATTCATTGCTATTCACTGAGCATTACTAAATAAATAAATAAATTATTCAGTAAATCTTCAGCCAAATTTTCTACAACACATCTGCTCATAGTCTGTTGAATTATCAGACATGAGAACAACATAACAAAAAAACAAGTACAATTCGAAGTAACACCTGAAGAATCCAGCACTGAAATTAATTTTAAGTGTTTCAGATAGCATGGGTATGGTGACAGTCTGTATGACATTCATAACATGTACTATAATTGTAAATTGTGGTACACTTTCAAGAGTTAAACTGTCACCCTCACAATCCTACATGAAACAAACTGTAATTACCCACCTTTCAATAATCGTTCTGTGTTCGTTATCAACACCAAAACTGATGTCTGTAAATAAATACTTGGCTGAATCATATCCTATCAGAGCAGGGTCTATTGATAAGACATCATCAATTGGTTTGTGCACCTGCAATAATATAAATAAATATATATATATAGGGTGTTGCGAAGTAATTCCCATAACATAACATAACTATTTTTTTTATTAATTTTTTTATTAACTAAAAAAGAAAAACTTTTTATGTTTTCATACAAAGTAATTCAAATAATTCTGACTATCCATGTAACACACACACCTTTTTCTATCCTTGCATTTTAACATTTTATGTCATAATTATAAGGGGATATGCATCCTTACAATTATTATCCTACAAATTTTAAGATCTATTTACAAAAGAAATATTATTTACTCAAAAAATATTAATTTTAGAACACATGTTCTTTGGACATTTTAATTAATTTTCAGTATAGAATATAACCCAGAGCTATGGAAAATATTCCCCATCACCCTGTATATGGTCTTCTAGTGAAAAGCTTCGACCAACAAAGAAGCTTTCACTTAACTGTTGGATCAAGAGTTGGATACAGAAGGCAGGGATTTTTGAGACAGCGCATATTGTGAGGAGGTTCCTCACTCAGGAGCCATGACCACCAGTTGCTTGGGCTCTCAAATGTCCCACAGCAGGAGGGTTGACTTTTTTAATAGTGTTTTGTTTTTTTTATATTATTATTGTTAAAAATTTAAAAAAAGGATAAATAAATAAATGTATAATATTTTATTATTTAATTTATATATTTATTTATTTATTACCCTATATAAATAAAAAAGTTATAATAAAAGCGAAACAGCAACAAAACAAGAAATAGAATAGAAAAGGTGGCCTTACTACTTAGTATCTCTACCAGGCAACCTTAGGCTTAGGAAAATGACAATAATTAATGAATTCTTAGAGATTAACATCATTTAAAATGTTGAGACAGTTATTGTTCTGATAGTATATTCAGTCAATAGTTGAATAGTGAAAAGCTTTAACAAACTTAGAAAGCTAAAAAGAATGTGATAATCCTTGTGACAGCACACATTGAGTTATAGTCTCTCACATCTGCTTGAGGGTTTCTTAGACCCTCAAACTATGCAACAGGGAGACCATTGTAAGTTTTTTTTAATATTTGGACATACAAATAAATCTTACCTTAACTACTGGTGGCATTTGCAATAATCGGTCAGCACTCTTGTCTGCTTTCAATTTCTCCATGCGAAGTTCCTCGTCCGTCACAAATTTATATTTAGGAGTACGCAGCACAGATATATTGCTGTTATTTCTTTTGCGGAATACTTTGGCAAAATCAGGCCTCGTTAGACGTTTCAGCAATATTTGGATCCCAGATGAAAAGAATTTAGGCGCTGGATCCTCCCCATCTAAATAGAATATTATCAATATAAATATTACATATATTAACTCATTCAATTTGAACTTATTAAAGATTTCTTACCATAAATTGATGGAACTATACTTAGTTTTCTGGAAGAAATTAAGAATATCTTTGGCTCATTACACCTAAAAAATGCTGATTTAGTGTTATTTTGAACTAGTTTTAATAAAGACATGATCAAATTACAATTATATTTTTATTAATTCTTGATTTTTATTTTGTTTACTTTTTACTTAAAAATCTAACCTCAAACTCAAAGACTCGAAGGCTCAAAAGTCAAAGTCAAAATCAAATTTCTTTTTTTAAATAAACTATAGTATGGCTCTGGAATCTTGTTGAATTGTCTTTGTGCTCCATATAAATTTTAAGCAGTGGGTCGTGCAACCCGGTCACAGTCCCTAATCGCGGTCGCGCGTCGCTGTCGCCAAGTACAGAAGGCTACCTTTATTCATTTATTTATGACGCTGTCAATTTTAGTTGAAGTTTTAGCCACGGGACTTCTTTCGTGCCGCGGAGTCTATTTAAAAAGGTTAGAACCAAAAGCCGTACAGCCAGTTTTTATGAAAACATCATCTGTCACAGACCCAAAATTATCGCACAGATTGCACGCTATTGTACTTAGACCATTGAAAAGAATGGACCTGTTTCGCACCCAAATTCACCAACAAAAAAGTCTGTCGTTTTTTGAGGGGGACGAGGTAAACTCACACATTGAAAACATTTAACACTATTAAACCGATTATTTTAGAAATCGTTTTTATTACAAATTTGATAAAATTATGGTAGAAATACTTACAAATGAAACGTTACTCCATTTTTTACTAAACTACAAGTTTTTGGCCGTTTTTCCATTCAACTACACAAACCGGCATTTTTAGGGAGCTCTTTACATGACGAAAACGACTACAACAATGAAACAATTCTATAGCAACAGTTTTTATAAACGCGTTATATCATTGATTCTTGATCTTTGACAGAGAGATAACGGTTTACGAGGCAGGTACTTTCTTTTTAATAGTCTAAGATATTGTAGTATAAAAAAATCAGGCATAGATAGCCGGAAACGGATAAAAGAAAAAGTCGCAAGCTGAAGAAACCATAGATTTAGTACTGAGCACAGACGACAAATGAAGGTACGGAGTACCGAAGAATAATCTATAAATCTCTAATATACAAAGACCTTATACTTACTCTATAAAAGTATAAGGTCTTTGCTAATATATATCTAAAAACAAGTGATTCACGGAAATACCCACGTTTAATTTGTGGTCAAGAAAATGCAAGCGATGTGCTTATCGTCTATGTACATAGATATCTATCTATTATATAATCTGTGATAACTGCTATTGTAACGTCAACGTCAATTTGATTTGTCAAAAACTTCAACGAAAATTCCTATAAATTAATAATATTTGTCTCATCTTTCACAAACTAAAATTCTTAGAATTTCTAATTCTAAGAACAAGAATGAATAATTGTTATAGATCAAGTGTTTATTTGATTTCCATTTAATAACAATGGCAAAGAGAAAAGCGGGCTTGAAGAATATCATTTATGAATTGGACAATGATGATATTGAATTGAGTAGTGATGATGAAGCTAAAGAGACAAAAGTGGGACGGTTTGAAACTGATAAGCAGAAGAAACAGCTTCCACATGTAACCAACAAAGAAGAAAATGTAGTAAAAACGCATGAAATCATAAACTTAGATTGTTCGAGTGACAGTATTTGCAGTTTGATTTCGCCCAACAATACCCATATTGGAGGGAAAACTACAGAAACGGACAGTAACCAAACAAGTTATTGTCAAAATGAAATCAATGTCGACGATTCAGAAATACAATTTAAAGATTTACAAAATAGCACTGTTTTATTCAAAGATCATAATATTGTTGTTGATTCTCCATCTAACAGTGATTTAGGTGTTGTAGGATGCGAAAATAGGGCTCCCCTAGTGACTGTGCGTTTTAGAGATAGAGAATTAGCTTGCAAATACAAAAAACTGGTTAGGGAATTTTTAATTGACTTATTGAAATCACAGCAACAACAGTACAAAAATGAAAATTTCAATTCAAATGGAGATTCTGACGTTGAGATTGACATTTGGCCGGAGGAGTTATATCAGGAAGGTTTCGGCAAAATTGAAGAAGATTGCGATGACTTCAGCAAAGATGAAGCGGTTACAGAGTTTGATAATATATCTGAGGAAGATTTTGACAAAATTAAAAAAGTTAATGATGACTTCAGCAAAAATGAAGAGGTTACAGAGTTTGATAATGTATCTGAGGTTGATGACAGTATGTTCTTTGTTGATACAGCACCTTCCGATGAAGCTCATTCTGACATACCAAAATATAGTAAAGTGAGTAGTAATCTAAGAATATCTCAAAATATTTATAAATAACTAATATTTTAAAGAGATAAGATTTGACTGTGTGTTTGTTAGCTATAGGCTCTGAAAGTACTGAAGCAATTTTTTAAATTGTTTCAACAATGGAAAGTAACATTATCATTTCATTCCTTCTGGCATTTGTGCTTCTGGCAAGAGTTAATAATCTAAAGCCCGGCCGCTCAGAGTTTGCATTTCTAACAAGTTGTAATTAAGCACAAGCTTATCACACTAATATTATAAAGGTGAAAGATTGTGTGTATATGTGTAAGTTTGTTTCCCCTTTGCTTTGCTGCTACTGTAGCAATTTGACTGAAATTTAGTATGAATAGATTTGACAATGGATTAACACATAGGCTACTTTCACCCTGGAAAAATCCATGGTTCCCGAAGGATTTGTGAAAAACTGAATTTCACTCAGATGAGACGAACAACTAAGTTGCAGGCGTCTGCTAGTATTGAATAAAAAAATACTTTATCAGCAACTAACATTTTATCCCCATATTTATGCTGTTAAACTGGTAATACTTAATAACAAAATCATCTGCTTTATTTGTATTGTGACCTGCACTTACTCTTAAGTTTATTAATGCTAATAGCTACTTCCTCTGTTATTGCTTGTTTTATTTTCATAATAGATATTTTTACTTTTTATTTCCTACCCTCACTCTGTCAATTTACTGATGAGAATATAATTTTAAGAATTCCAGTTTAATAACCAACATTGTTGAAGAAGAAACTGCATCTCCGACTGCACTCCGCAAGGGACCAATTTGTTTTAACTGCGACGGGGAACATCCACTCAGAGACTGTAAACTGCCAAGGAATCATAATAAAATAGCTGCCAGTAGAAAAAATATTGGTCCCAGAGTAGGGTTGGTAGAAAGTTGCATTTTATATTCATATATATAAAAATGAATCCATATATTCCTTGGACACGACATCACGTGTGAATGGCTGGATTGATTGCACTATTTTAGTTTTTGATGTGTTTGTTATTGTCCGGTTTTTATTGTTTTTATGACAGAATAAATTTAAAAATTGCGGGGAAAATTATAAGAAGCGGTAGGGGTAGTACAAGTTTACATCGATCACGCGGACGAAGTCGCGGAGGACCGCTAGTTACTTATAAAGTTTAAAGTAGGTAGGCACTTAACAGTATTGAAACATCGTCGTTATTAACCCATATTCGGCTCACTGCTGAGCTCGAGTCTCCTCTCAGAATGAGAGGAGTTAAGCTAATAGTCCACCACGCTGGCCCAATACGGATTGGCAGACTACACACACGCAGAGAATTAAGAAAATTCTCTGGTATGCAGGTTTCCTCACGATGTTTTCCTTCACCATTTGAGACACGTGATATTTAATTTTTTTTAAATGCACACAACTGAAAAGTTGGGAGGTGCATGCCCAGGACCGGATTTGAATTCATACCCTCCAGAATCGGAGGAGGAAATCGAACTACTTACGGTCAAAAGGTCGAGAGTTGGTTGGTTGACCTTAGCTGGCGGGTATATGAAGAGTAGGTTATGTGTCTAGTGTGGGTCGAGAATGGTGTGATCTATGTATTACCCGCCTTGCAAGCCATAGCAAGCCGCTACTCGCCACAATGCACTTTAATGTTTAAACATCGCGACAAAAACCGCACAAAATTGATCAGGGTCTATCCAATTCACACGCGGAAAACCAAAAAAAAAACACTCCAAAGGGTGTTACTCTTTCCGTCAAAAAACGACGCGCGCGCTTTTAACTGTCAGCAATAGACTGCCTTACACTTGCCTTGAGGATAATTTTTTTCTTGTCTATCCCACAGTGTGTGATAGTGATAATATGTATCACTATCAATATTTTTGCATTTTATTGCTCAATTTTAATCTACAGACCCATGTACTGTATGTGGCCAATATTTAATTCACAACATACATTTTTGTTGGGTGTAATATGATGATGGTGATGAATATAGTATCCCACAAAAAATAATAATCTTTATTCTGCATTTATTTAATTATGTTTGTATGTTTTGGGTATTAAAAATGTTTAGCTTTGATTTCCAGTCGATACCATGTTGAAGATGAGCAGAAATATGGCCATTTAGTACCAGGCAGGATATCAGGAAACTTGAGGCATGCATTGGGTCTCATGAGAAATGAACTGCCACTGCACATCTACCGTATGAGGCTACTAGGCTATCCTCCAGGATGGCTTGAAGAAGCCAAGATATCTCACTCTGGGATCACACTTTTTGATTCTACTGTAAGTTTTTTAATACCAAACCACATAATAGAGATGATACAGAATGAGTCTTCACAAACCACAATCTTCTTTATTAGATTATTGTTTTTCTTTTAGGGAAATGCTACGCAGGACCCAGAGGAAGAGGACGGTGAAATTTGTCAACCAGGATCCAAAGATAAGTTTGACATTAAGAAGATTTTAGACTTCCCTGGTTATAATGTTCCAGCCAGTTCAAGATACATTGAGGTATTATAAAAGTTAATTTGTTGCTCCTCTTGAATTAACTGCTCTATGGAATTTGGTTCATGATTGACTATTCTTCAATAGTCTAATACAACTAGACTAGAATAGATAGGCTAATTAGAGGGGAATGGGAATATTGGTCATATTTTAAAAGATGTGGCAAATATTCTTATTTTTTTTTTTAATATAAATATTGTATTATTTTGTATCAATATGTTTTTTTAGGAAAGTCATTTATTTGGCTTACCCCCAATGTCACAGCAAGATAGTAAAATGGAAATGTTGCAAGCACTCGCACCAAATGCCATGCAGGCTTATAAACGCAAGAAATTAACATTATTCCCGTCAGCCAATCAAAACTCTTTACTAGAGGGACAGGCTGAAATGGAACTTGACAGTGGAGATGGTATGTATCAGATGATAATTTTGTGAGAAATAATGCATGAATCTCAGTATTTTTGTGTAAGTGGAAATTGATAAGGTAGGTCCATTACTCAATCATTGCTCAGTGGATGATCTGGATGAAACGAGATGGTCCAAAATTGTATGAATAATATATAAAAAGAAAATATTTTTGATTATACAAATCTACGAATTTACTTTCGTAATAATATTCAATCTCTCCCAAGAAATACAACACTACGAAGACTAAAAGTAATAATGGCGGATTGCTGGCCGGCAAGGCAGTAGTCGTTTTGACGTTTACTGTCATTTGTCATGTTGTAGTTGCTTTATCTTGATATTACTCAAAAACTTGGGTCTTGGGTTTTTTTTTATTTCTATAAAATTAGCTACATTTATTCACTTAATTAGATTTTAATAAAATCCTTGTATTTTTAAAATTTTAATGATATGGGTTACAAGAGTTGACCTGAAATCCATTTCAGGTCAACTCTTGTAACTCCTTTGGCGCAAAGTTAGATTATGGTCTAGTACAGTTCGTTTCAAGTAGGATGACAGTTCGTTTCACACTTGAAAGTTTGCCGTGATTTTTTTTTATAAAATAATAATGTTAATTCTTCAGAAATAGCTGAATTCCCATCGATACCACCACTACCCGATGAAGCGCCGCCACCGCCGCCTCCGCCGCCGCCTACACCACCACCAGATGACACACCTTTACCAGTAAACTCCGACAAATCAAACAAATTACCTGACAAAAGTAAAACTACAAATAATAGCATTAAAAAGGAATCCAATAAAGATTTAGTAAAAACAAAAGAAAATTCGACAAATGCAAAGAGAAAATTTGATGGTAATGAAGTTGATTTGGCAACTTCAAGTGATGATGAGTTAGAAGTAATTGAGGTGTTACAAGTCCCTGATATTCCGATACCTAAAGTTGATGAACTCATATCTATTGATGTGGATGACGTTAGTATTGTTCAATATTACCTATTTCATTTTATTAATTAATTTAAATTTGAGGTGCAATATTACCTTAAAAGTATTTAGATCCACAGAAAATTCAGAGAACAAAATCCTATATTTTACCAAACTGCTAATGTTGATTGGTTTGATCCAGAAGCTATTACACATTACACATAATGTTTTTTTGAATTGTGTTAAGATAACATTGCACTTCTTTTTGTTGTTCGTTTTACATCAATATTTAAATTTTCAGGACAAGTCACAGCTTAGTAGTGGACCCGACAGCCCGAGTCTGGTTGCATTAGAAGAAAGAAAAAGACGACTTCTTGACGCTCTAATAGTTGACGATGATCTCAGCATGGAGTATATTGTACTTGACGAAACATTTTCGGACAACACTGACAATGTCGATACTATAAGTAAGGCTGAAACTATTGATGAAACAGAAACAGAAGATGAAGGTCCCAAGGAAATGGATAAAGAAACAGAAATGCAGAACATTAGTATAACAGATTCAGAGAAATGTTCAAAAATTGATATTGATGACACTTTGTCATTGAGTGATGATTCGAAAACAGTCGAAGCAAAAAAAACTGAGCCTCAAAAGTCTTCAATTGAAAATGAAGATAAAAGTACTAAAATAGAAGAGTTGTCTGTAATTGTAGAGGACGTGAATACAAATGTTGAAAAGTCTTCCACTTCAAACAAAGCTATTATGAATAATGTAGTAAATAAGTCTGCCATTGTTAATGAACTTAAAGAAACAGAACTGGAAGGAGAAAAAGGGGAAGTTAACAAGGAGTCTGTGAGTAAAGAGGTCAATACAACAGATTCAAAAACAGGTACTGTAAAAAATACCTTATATGGTACACCTGTCCTCAATGTCGCGTCTCCTTTTGTTAAATTACCTAGTGACGACAAGTTTGCTAAGGACATAAGTGATGTCATACACTTTGAAAATCTCCCGAATTCAACAGGTAAGTTTAAACAAATCAGCAGTTTGCTCAAACGGGTTAAATCTGAAGTAGACAGGATACAGGATTCATGATTAGAAGAAACCGCCATTTTATAAATGTTGTATAAATAAGGTATCAATGTTTTAAAATTAAAATTACTTTTATCGGCCCATACCAAACATTAAAAATAAATAGGCGTCACGTAAAACACAGTCGATGAGATTTTCAAGTAATTAGGCGATGGATAAAAGCAAGTGTATTAATTTTGTCAGATAAACACTTCTAACACTGCTCTTTTACAAAAAAAAAGGTGATAAGGAAATAAATACTAAGAAGTCAAAAAACTAAAGCTCTTGAAATTTTTATAATTCCTTACAATATATGATAGTTTTTGGATAATAATTTGAGAATATAAGACCCAGATATAGCTTTTGTATAAATAAGGTATCAATGTTTTAAAATTAAAATTACTTTTATCGGTCCATACAGAACATTAAAAAGAAATAGGCGTCACGTAAAACACAGTCGATGAGTTTTTCAAGTAATTAGGCAATGGATAAAAGCAAGTGTATTAATTTTGTCAGATAAACACTTCTAACACTGCTCTTTTACAAAAAAAAAGGTGATAAGGAAATAAATACTAAGAAGACAAAAAACTGAAGCTCTTGAAATTTTTATATTTCCTTACAAGATATTATATGATTGTTTTCGAATAATAATTTGAGAATAAGACCTAGATATAGCTTTTTTCTGAACTCGTCTAAGGCAATAGTTAAGTTTAGATATGGAAGGAGAGCTCCGCCATATCACTCTCCAAGCTGTTATTTTCCATGGTTATTATATTACATACAACCTAGGTCGCTGGATTATTATGTTTTGTACACTGCGCAACCATACGCCTCGTTTTCAGAGTCGTAAGAAACAGGTGTTTGGCGTAAACTAAGACATAGTGACAATAACTAATATCACTCAAGTTATGCTCATTATTATATAAATCATGAGAGTTTAAGGAAAACTTTCGTGCCTTGTAGTTTTTCCTTTACATTGTACATATTTCACTAGTTAAATCACTTTTCTGTACTTGATATTTTTGCTATCATTGTTATTTTTTTGTTAAATTATTATAATATTTAACTTGGTAGCTATTATGTAAAAGATTTTCCCGTTCCCATGGGAAAATGCATTTCAGGGTGTTACATACTCAAATGAACTGTATAATAATGCAGTTATTTCTATATCGACGTTGTTATTTATGTGACGCGCCTTTTTATACCAGATATTTGATTGATCATAATCAGTAGACAAAAAATGCATTAGGAAAAACTGTACAGTTCTTAGTTTGGCCTACACACAGATGTTTAATCAATCAAATCAAAAATCATTTATTTCAAGTAGGCTCAGTTTACAAGCACTTTTGACACGTCAGTTGACTATTTGTAAAGATTCTACCACCGGTTCGGAAGGCAGGTCCTGCTGAGAAGATACCGGCAAGAAACTCAACAGTTGCTCTTTTGAAAAAGTCATACAGTATTATAATTTACAATTGATAACAATTACTGTTTACATTTGTTATAGTTTTACTTCCTGTGTGAAGGTTCCTTAAATTATTTTTGCCTGGCATCCCAAGCATATTCCCATATTTTCATGTGCGTTGTGTATGTCGATACGGTGTGATTTTGTCGTAATTTTTCAGTGTGACGTCACACATCCTTTATAATTTTTTTCATTAAGTTACAAACTATCAGGCACATGTGAACGTCAGGTAAAAACAATTTACATATAAATACTTATTTAAACCCAATTCAGATTTTATGTTACCAAGCTGTACATTAATGCTTGATATTAAATAATATTTTTGTACTGAATGTTGTAATATACAAGTACAAACTATACCAAACGTGGTATTTTTGAAAAAATAAAATAAATATCAAAACTATATTATACATTTATTTTCGTTATTGTGATTTATTGCAAACTGCACAAGAGCGACTGACGTGGAAATGTTTTTTTTTTTTAGATAAAAATAAAACAATCGAAATAAGTGTCACAATAATCTTTATTTCTTTGCATAAATATAATACAATATTGAATGTCATGGCTAAATCTACGTGTAAGCATTTGCAACTGAGTGACAATTTAATAATAATCATATTATTTATATTTAACCTCAAACCCAAACAAAATATCAAATGGAAACGCTAAAAACTAGTGGAATATCACATATCAGGCTGGATACAAATAAAGCTAGCCATGTTGCAAAAACATATGTGTTTGCTGACAAAGTAGCAACTTCACAGAATAAAAATAAATACATTATATTATGTACATAAAAATATAGTGGAGATTTGATTTTTTGGATCTGGGGCGCCAACTAACATGCGACCACGGGATGAGAAATGGACAAAATATCTAATGGCGACGAAGTTGTTCCAGTACCATCTTTTTCTCGCCATTGGTTGAAGTTCATTTATTTCTCTTCACGATTATTTCGTTGGTCGCAACGAAATTTAGTAGATATGTTACATGCCTATAAAATCACAGCAAAAAGTGATCCGATTTTAGCTACTTCACTGAGCGCATACATGATCAATTTTGAGTTTAATACCTTTATATATTTATGTATTATTTATTTAAATAACTTTCGTTTGTTTACTATGCGCTCAATGAAATTAAGACAATTAGCTTTTGTTCGCCTCAGTTTTGACGTTGTTATAAAACCTTTGGTTGGTCGCACGTTAGCGCCGCTGTTATAAATAAGCATTGAACCCAGAGATGAGAACCATGTAAGTTCTTCGCTTAATCGCGTCTTATTAAACTATAATAATTTTTTTTCATGGAGAAAAACTGCTATACTCCGCGCCTCGAAACAAGTCCCGTAGACATGGCGCTTATTTATGTCTTAATGGCGCTCATTGACATTTGGTAATGGCGGTCTTATTGTCATTTGTGTACGGCGATGTTAATTTCAGTTCAGATTTTAGCGAGACTTCTTTTGTGGCGCGGAGTCTAGTATTTTGTATGGAACTTGCAGTTGATCCACATAAAGCCGTCCAAAAACAGATGTGTATTCGTTTAAGGTGGTAAGTCAAATGTTCTGATGATACTATTGAGATCTTGACAGCATTAAAGTGTTTTTCAGATAGCATTGGTACGGTGACAGTTCGTTTCACTCTTTGAAAGTTTGGCGCGATTTACGATAACAGTACTTATTATGAACGTCATACAGGCGACAGACACCATACCCACCAATACCCATGCTAACTGAAAACACTTTAGTATAGCAGTAATTCCCCGCCGTTTCAATTCAGTGATAAATACTACTATTGAATTGTACCATAAGGAAAAAATAACTACAACACATATAACCCTTCTAACTCAAACACGAATTTAACAGATCATTTGTTTTTTAGTTTTGACTATAATCAAAATTCCAAGCTATTTAATTTTATAGTTCTAAAAATAGCATGAAATTGAAATTTTTATCACAGAAATTTAACATAATTAAACAAATTAATCTGAATATTAGCCACTAATATTTCAATATCAAATTCATATAAAGAGCTACTTTGCCAATCATTGTCCACAATAACTTATACATTTAAATAAATAATAATGATAATAAATGTCATTTATAGTTTTGTTACTCAATTGTCGTGAGTATTGTTATAAAGGTCTTTTTAACGCTTTCTAAGCTAAAATGTGATGTAATCAAAATAAGAGTAATTTTTAGATAAATTACCCACTTTTTTGTAAGATTTTCCAGATTTATGTACCATCGATATCCTACCTACCTACAGAAATCGGACGTACAGATGAATTCCCCTCTATGATGTTTAAGCTCACATGTTACGTTACAGCCACAATTCCATAAATTAAATCACATGAATGTCAAAATTAAAACGCAAATATTTTTTAACACGTTCGCTGCGGCAGATTTTTCTGTACTTTACTTTGGTGCGTTACGAGGTTTTTTGACCTCATACCAAAAGATTGACCTATATATATACCTCTTGAAGATGCTATACTTACGAGGTCAATTGACCTAGTACCGCAGCGAACGTGTTAAACAGAACAAAACCGATTTTTAGACTTCGTTATTAGTTTAGCATTTTAATATTTACATTCGGTTATACGTAAAATGTAACGTCATTTAACTTAAGGCCCTTGTCACACTTCGTCGATATTTATTAATATGTGACATGATTTATGAATGACCTTTTGGTGTAAAGTAGCAATACACATAAAAATTAGTCGTCGCCATTGTAAGTTCAGATTCTCCACGCAGATTCAGAGTACTGTCTGTCGACAAGTTATGCACTATTTTTATGCATAAAACAGTCACCTCACACAAGGAGTGCGATTCTCACCATATATCTCTAGTGCCTACCTAACCGCATGTTTAAATTTACAGTTTAATCAGCAACTCGTACTACTGAAATATTGGCAGGGATATCTTTAATGACATTAAACGTCATAGCTCATTGGACCCACCCAGCGCTTGATTGACACCACCTCCAACGATTTTATACTATTAAGACATATTGCGTGCCTACAAAATCATCGCAAAAAGTAATTCGAATTAGGTACTCCACTGAGCCACTGTTCACTTACATTATATACCTATTTATGTATATATACACACAAATTAGACATTGTAGATAATATTTAGGTATTATTTGTTTAAATAACTTTCTTTGTTTACGTGACTAAATGAAAATCTAGACGGCACTTTTGTTCGCCTCAGTTTTTGACGCGCTAGTGACATACATATCTAATAGTATAAAATCTTTGACAACCTGGACACTCCGTGTACACACACTACGACATAGCTCGTGACGGAAGAAAAAATGTCGACCAACAGCGGGGAACTCGATAATCGCTCTTTCGTTGCTTTGGGACAAAAGAGAAAATATTTCCATCCTACCTGTATTGGTCGATCTTCGACCAAAACGTGTTTTTCTCTTCAAGAAATATGGTCGCATGATAAGCCTACGCTGCGTTCTTAACCCAGTAAATGTCAATGGAGTTGATGTAGTGATCGTGTTACGAGTTACGAATGTAAACAATTATTAATTTATGTTATTATGGAGAGTAGGTATTTTTACGAGGTTGTTACAACAGTGATGGTATAAATATGAGGGTATTTGATGACTTAAGCTCAGTTGTTCGTTAGGCAGTGTGAACACCGTCACGCTGCTAGTCGCGTTAGTGATTTTGTGTAATAATGTTTTGTGTTGTAATTATTGATCATGTTTTATGTTGTAATTATTAATTGTTTAGTGTGGGCATGGAGAACATGACGGGCCTTAAACCTCCACCCAAGGTCACAAGTGCTCGAGGTATTTCTTCTACCACAAAATGTTGGTACGTTCACTGTCACTGCTACCAGTCACGTCACAATCGTTTGCCCATAGTACTCCATACAAAGAATACTAACAGCTTGTGGCGAGTTGGTGCTGATCAGATGCCGAGTGGATCCAATGAGCTATTACATTTAAAGAGTTGCAGTAGTGGAGGGGCATTCATTTTGAGATCAAACATTGACAGCAATTTCATATTTTAAATGGACTGCTAAATATGATTTGAAAACTCAATATCATGGTACAACTGTTACGAGTACTTTGTTAACTGGAAAGCTTACAATAGACTCAGAACCTTCATTGAGTTTTCCTTACTATAAACGTCAAACTTCCACTTTTCTAAGTGTATTTTTAACTATTTATGTTGATAGAAGAAATAACAATTTCTATATTTTTTTATAAACTGATTATGGAATCAATTTCCATATTACTATAACAAAATAGCAAGTTAATTTTTTATAAAAATGACAGATTAAACTTGATTTTTAGCTGTTGCAAGTTATCTTCTAAACTGAAGTGTAGCCAAGTCTCGGAGATACATAAACTTTGCTGTTGATTAAGTTAAAATAATATATCAAAATAAAAGTTCTGACAAATATAATCTGGCAAGTTCATTTAATTTTTTATCTCTCTTTTTCTGGCCGTTTTTAGCACCGAAATTACCATAATTTGATTTTAAAAAAATCATGCAATGTAAAATAATTTTGAAATGAATGCAACAGATCTACAAACACAATGTTATGTACAAAACAAACAAAGAACTTTGCAAGTATACAATTTCGTTTTATGGAATGATCAAATAAGTTGCTCTTATCATAAGGTTCATTTTAGTTATATTAATTTATTATAATACACGGCTAAAACTCACGTGTTACAACGTCAGATAATGCCCGACTACGAACCCATACGGGGTCCTTAGTCATGTACTGGTTCGTGCAACGCGGCACGATCCAAACGTTCATTTCAATTGTTAGAGCCGAACAAGGCTGATTTTACTTCCTATTTTCATATTGTAACCATCTTTTTAATAATAAACTCTTTAATATCTCAATACAAATTTGACTGTATATAGTCAATTGATGTTTTGAAATAATTATAATATTAAATTAAAAAACTAAATTTAATTGTAGAGTCAAGTTGAGCCCTTAGCGATGTAACATCTATTAGATATTTGTATACATTTATTAAACACTTAATATCTTTATATTATTAATATATAATTTGTATCATATCTATGTTTTATGAAGGGTCAGCGAACAATAAACATCAAATTGTGCTAGCATAGTTTTCATCTTTTCTCAAAAACATTTTTCTAAACCAACTTGTAAATAGTATAAAGTTTTTGTCTTATACAGGATGCTTGGGAGTATTTCCCATTACTTGGGTTATATTCTTTACCGAAAATTAATTAAATATGTTCAAGGAACATGTTGTTCTAAAATTAATATTTTCGGGGTAAAAAAATATTATTTTTGTAAATAGATCTTAAAATGTTTCCTATACGTACCTTTCTAATAATGACGTAGCCAAGTTTTACGTATTTTGAAATGCTAGGATAGATAAAGGCGTGTGTTGCATGGCTAGTCGGAATTATTTGAATTACTTTGTATGAAAACAGAAAAGTTTATATTTTTTAGTTAAAAAATTATTAGTTATGCAGTTCGGCTCATATAAGTGGACTCGTCAACACCTTGAAGTTATGGGAAATACTCCCGAGCACCCTGTATAATTTTTTTAATAGCAGTAGTAATTTTAATAGATGGTAAATTATACTCAATTATGCTCTCACAATTCAATGCTCCATATCCGCTGACACTAGAACTGTTACACTTAGAAAGATAGTTTAATATATCTTGTAGTCGCTATGCAGTTAACAATTAATCTATAATACATACGGGATTCGAGTTTCTCCATAGCTGTGAACCTTTGATAAAGAACATTGTCATTGGTGTCGGGCATCATTTAAAACCTTGGCGGTGTTGGTGGAGCTCCATCTCGATCCTGTGGAAATGAAGTAAGTCAAATGGTGGTAAACTTGGGCTGGAGTTTCTAGATTTCTATTAAAAATTCAATAATTTTCAAGTAAACTTTCTATTAACAAACACTTTTATAATGTCTGCTAGCCTATTCACTATTTTTAACCGACTTAAAAAAAAAGGAGGAGGTTATCAATTAGTCAGAATCTTTTTTTTTTCATGTATGTTCACCGATTACTGGAAGATGCCTGAACCAATTTGAAAAATTCTTTTTTCGTTTGAGAGGGTATGCTTTCCAGTTCGTCCCTTAGTAATCATGACAGGATCTGATGATGATGGGATCCTGGAGAAATCGAGGGAAACTGTCGAATATTATAGCGACAATTAGTGTGTTGTTTAATGTTTTTGGTTTGTAATATCAACCTATTAAAATAATCATCAAATCAGTTGAGAAATTTGTCATCTGCCTACTGTATGATATCCACCAGCACTGCACGACATTTGTTACATAAAATCTCAGTTTCATATAATATGTCAACTAACTTAAATCAAAGTTAGTGAGTTAAACTGCTGGTCTGTCCATTTGTCAGACAGGATCTACTGTGAAACAAAGAATCCTAGAACTGGAATCCCATGGATTCATAATCTGACTACTATTATGACTATTGGACTGATAGGGCAGTTAAAAACTACACATAATTTTATATCAGTAAAGATAACACTTAACAATATAGAAACATTCATTAATGCCACATTGATATCTGTTATGTTAGGTAGGGCAAATCAAATATTAGTTTATTCTTTTTAAATAACCCATAGTAGGTATTGTATTTATTCCCTTTCCAACTAGTCGAACAAATGAATTGGCGAGGCTCCAACCCACGACCTTTCAGTTTTGTTCAGCAACTTTACTGTGAAGCACTTTAGTTTTTACAAAAACCAAACAAAAAGCTGTTATCTGTACCACTCTATATTATAATTATTATCAACCTATTTCTGATGATTCAACACACAGGTACATAAAAACAGGCATTTGGCAGGTGGTATAGTTTTTATAGTAACAATCATGATTACATTACAAGTTAATGATTAATTATTTATTATAATGACAGAGCAGAGCTCAATTTAGTAGAAGAAAGGCCATGTGTACATCTATATCTAAACTTCTATCTATACTTATAATAAAACTGTACATTGAAGATATTTTAAAATTTTCATTGGAGGGCATTATACAATCAATAGTAAAGCCAAAAATTCTGTCTGTCCGTGATTTCCTTGGCCCGGGCATCACGCTGAAACTACTGAATGAATTCAAATGAAACTTGGCACGGTTTATGACCATACAGAGAAGTTTATATGATACTTTTTATTGCGAAAATAAAATAATAAGGGGGTGAAATAGGGGTTTTTATGGAAAGTCCTTAATTTTTAGAGTTACAGTTTTAAAAATTTGTTCATAGACAAATACGAAATATAATGTGATTCAAAAATGTTTCAAATTCAATCCCCAAAGTGCGAAATAGGGCTTCTTCTTTTCCTGGGCCTTTTCCGCACTTGATCACCAAGGTTTGGTCGTTGTACGTAGAAATAGGGCTTAAAAATTTACATTGATTTCCACGCGGACGAAGTCGCGTGTGTCCGCTAGTTCCATAACAAACCACTAAATAGTGCTTTTAAATCATCATTACAATAGCTATATTAAGCTATTCAAACATGCATGATTTTTCTGTTTTACATTATGAAATTATCGTCATTTAAAACAGAAAAAACTAAATAAAAAGTAGAAAAGTGAAATTTGACAAGGAGATAGTTTATGCGGACGAAGTCGTGGGTTCGTTAGTTACCTATTGAGAGGAAATAGTTTTTATAAATAACATGCAGATAAAATTAGTTTACTTGAGGATTGGCAGTTGGCTTAGCCGCATCTTGTATCTGGTTGCGCCGAGGTCGCATCATGTACATGGCAACAGCAATCGCCATAATCACAAACATGCTGATGAAGTCGGTGCTTGCTGACCCTGGCTGGGGCATTGACACTTGGTCAAGGCAGTCACTGTCTGTGCACTCCGACTGGCCCTGACGGAGCTGTAGGTAGAATAGAATATAAATAATTTATTTGCTAATACAACACATAACTACATAATAACTTAAAACTAATACATTTATATCTTAAAACTATTTAATGGTAATACTAGTGCCAATAAAATCGATCTGACTCAGCTAATATTTTGTGTACAGTAATCAATAGCATAGGGTAACATCAGTACCCACAACGCTGGTATTCTGTCAGACCATTATGAGGAAGGACAGTAATAAATAATTATTTAAGTAAATAATTGCATCACTAATAAAATACAGTTAAGAAGAGAGAAAAAGCAAGTTGAATAAGAAAGACAGTCACAAAAGAATAATTAAGAAAAAAAGAAATCAATATTCACTCTTTTTTTATGTGTTTGTTATTGTCAGAAGGTTCGACAGAAAAAGATTAAAAAGGGGTAGGGGTAGGGTAGGGTTTACATCGAGTTTCACGCCAACAAAGTAGCGGGCGTCTGCTAGTTTCAAATATATAAGTTATTAAAAAAGCGTATTATTTTTTCTACCTTTATTTGTCATTTGCTTGTTAATAAACATTCCACATCAAGTTTGGCTTAAGTATATCACAATAGCTTAGGAGAAATTTAAGTAAGTATAGTATGAGATTGATTAAAGAAGTAAGGAATAAAATGACTGATAAAGAAGAACTTGTGGTATTAAGTAGTTGATCGCAGTAATGAGCAGTAGTGTTATGAAAACAATGGGGATGATGACTAGGTTTGAATATATTGATTTTCATTAGACATTAGGGTAAATAACGACAAACAAAGATATTTGTAATTTTGTTTTGACGACCATTTAATAAACAAAATGGCGGGCCACACGCGATAGCCACAAACGCCACCACAAGAAGCAAGAAGGGACCATAAAAGTAGCTAAAGCACGCAATAGCCACTTGTGGCCGGTGGTTGACCGGTCGGTCAGTGGCTGCTACTTTTTTTAACCCATGCATGCAGTATCAAAATGGACTTGAACAAAGAAGGTTTAATTGCGCTGATTTTGATAAGAAAATGTAGTCGTAGAAGACAAATCTGTAGTTATTGGTGAAATACCATATAACAGCGAGGGGAGTGGAATCATGCAAGTGGCATGTTGCATCGTTTTGTGTTAGCGTTTAGTGGCCGGTGCGGGCGTAGAAGCAACCAGCAACAATTGTAGAGTGTGGCAGTCACCGGCATGCCATATTATCACCCATATTCAGCTCACCGCTGAGCTCGAGTCTCCTCTCAGAATGAGAAGGCTTAGGCCGATAGTCCACCAGGCTGGTCCAATGCGGATTGGCAGACTTCACACACGCAGAGAGTTAAGAAAATTCTCTGGTATGCAGTTTGCCTCATGATGTTTATGCTTCACCATTTGGGACACATGATATTTAATTTCTTAAAATGCACACAACTGAACAGTTGGAGGTGCATGCCCCAGACTGGATACAAACCCACACCCTCCGGTATTGGAGGCAGTGGTATGGTGGTGGTATATCCACTGGGCTATCACAACTCTCTGATGACAGGTGAGTTTGAGTTTGGTGACTTGAACTTTTTCTTTGTTTTTCTCCATTGAGTTTATACTTTTCATTATAGAAAAAACATTAAAGAGTCAATATATGCAAAAAGTAATAAAACTACTTTAACATGCACAAGGGTGATTATAAACGAGTCCAAATTGGCTTATCAAAGCTGATAACAGTCATAACACAAGTGTTTTAATTGCTAAGTAAATTTTTTTACTGTTATTAATTGATACCACACATAATCATGCAAATTAATTCTATACCTAATTTAGAATTCAACAATCAATCAAAATATAATATTGTAAAAAAAAAACCATGGGTGTCTATCACTGTAGAAATATTGATAGATGGCAACTGTTTTGTTTTCATTAAATATACAATTGTTTTATTATTTTAAAACTCAGTCATATTGTTTATATTTAGGTACTTGGTCACATCTAATTGATTTACATAAAAGGTAAAGAAGCAAAAATAATGTAACAACTACGTCATTAGGAGTTTTCCACAACAGTATTGTAGACGTGGAATTGCAGTGGCAATAATTACAAACACTTGTTGATAATGATTAGGCACAAGGTCGGATGTAACTCACCATCGAGAGAAGCCGTCGCATCGCCAGCTCATGGTTCCACAGGCACTCACACGGGTCCGCCTCGTCGCCCATACTGCGTAGTTCAACCAAAATTACAACTTTCGCAAAATAGCCCAATGTCAAAATGATTATTTACAAAGGAATCGTTACAAAATTCACTCGAAAATTGGCAAACAATTAAAACAAAGACTTTAATAATAAACTTAAAACGTAATATTCCTGTTGGACTGCAATATCTTTGTTTTTATTTACAAATAAAAAAACATTGCAACAGATCATCTCTCACACGGGAAGTGAAAGTGATTTTGGGGTCGTTTTATTCGGTGATATTTACCTGGTTGCTGTATTCACACGATATTAAACGGCGCAATAAGGAAAATAAATTGTTTTACGTTTTCTAACGTAATAAATACACGTTTTAGATTGAGTAAAAGCTATAAATACAAGACGAATACACCTACGCAAACATTTCTAAATGACTTTTGAGTTGAGTTTGACAATTTTGACATATGATGACATGACATCACCACAACACAAAGCAGTGAGAAAACACTGTATTATAAACCAATCAGATATTTCCAAGCAAACAGTTGAGAAGCTTAGGATTGGTAACAACATTTCAAGTCGGTAGCCAATTAAAAATAAACAGTGTTGCCATACTTATAATTTTAAATACTACCTTAGATTTATAACTACCATTTTTAATGTTACGAGGTTTAAAAAACCGACCAAGAGCATGTTGGGCCACGCACAGTGTAGGGTTCCCGATTCCTTAAAAATAGGACTTAACCTAAATAATGTACAATATTTTTTGACGATCTATGCAACGATACCCGGACCCCACACCTCTCACCACACCCCACACACCTCTTACTGATAGACGTATTAAAAACATCTTATGTTAAGTAGGTAAGGAATGCCAAAATTTTTTTTTAAATTTCTTTGTGCCATTTTGTAGGCGTAATTAATATTTATAACACATTTGCTCGTAAAGTGTGTCTTATTCATCAACTTCAATATCGTAATGTATCTCATTACGAACTTGTGCCGTAATGTAATGTAAATCGCACGGTTTATAATCCGTCTAAAAACGAACGGAACTTTTTAAAATCTTAGCAAAAAGTTACTACGTCAAAAAAGTGCACAACATTTATGAATATGAAATTGACTTTGTGAGATAAAATATAATAAATGAACATTTAATTATTTCATTTTATTAATTTTGACAATAAATAACAACTATAACAAAAACACAAAATATTAATTTACTCTAATAATTTTACTGGCTGTTTTTTGGCTGACGAAATTTCGTTCAATATCTGTGAAAAAGTTAAAATTATTTCGCGAGCTTTTTCTTGTAAGAGCCGTGATAGCCCAGTGTTAAATATCACTTGTCTCAAATGGTGAAGGGAAACATCGTGAGGAAACCTGCATACCAGAGAATTTTCTTATTTCTCTGCGTGTATGAAGTCTGTCTATTGGCATAACCCCTCTCATTCTGAGAGGAGAGCTCAGTTCAGCAGGCTCAGCAGCGAGCCGGATATGGGTTGATAATGATAATGGTGATGATGAATTTATATTAATTCGACACCGCTAGAAGTCCCAAAATAAGCAAAGATGGAAATTCATTTACAGGAAGTGTGTTCAAAATGTGTTACCTCGCAAATATGTTATAAAACGTCGTATGACATGCGTGTGTTTTGATAATTACAGCCTTTGCTTACTAGTAACCCTCGCCTAGGGCTCGGGCTACCAAAACTGACCAATACGAAAAAATTCGTGCTTCAAATACTTACGATTTATAAGTTATTCGACTATAACTCTTTAAATAGCAATCACTACCTAGCTGTTATAGTTTTCCTTTTATTATAATATATGTGTACCTATTTGTATTTCTAAGCTACTTCCGTGTTTTTTATGTAGGTTACTTATCCATAATTAACCGTTTACTTGGTAGAGAGTGGGGATTCTTGACTTCGCACATAAAATTTAATATTTCCTAAACGGATCCCTTATTCGAAAAACAAGAAAAAAAAATTATCCCCACTTTATACATAGTATACAGTACACTAAATATTTTTCAAGATTTTATATAACGACTTTGTTGACATTATTATGGTAGGAACATACTTATGCTAAATAACACTTTTCTAGTAGGTAGTAATCGTCTTTGAGCTAAACCACAGACAGACGGAAGGAGGGACATGGCGAAACTATAAATGTTCCTTGTGCACAACGGAACCTTAAAAAGAGAATATCTTTACGACTTCAATGAAATCATCATTATTACCAACCTATGTTCGGCTCACTGTTGAGCTCGAGTCTCCTCTCAGAATGAGAATTAGGTTAGGTTAATAGTCCACCACGCTGGCCCAATGCCGATTGGTAGACTTCACACACATAACTAGAGAATTAAAAAATAATTCGGGTTTCCTCGAGATGATTTTTCTTCAGCGTTTGAAACATGTGATAAACTGATATTGCATACAACTGAAAAGTTAGAGGTGCGTGCCCCGGGCTGGATTAAAACCTATGTCCTCCGAATCGAAGATAGAGGTCATATCTACCGGGCTTTCACGATTAACGGCTCAATTTAAAATTTTCTATAAATTCAGAGTTGGGTTTAACATATTGTCTTCTTTCCACTAATTGTCTCATGAATAAAGCCACTACGACATGTATGTACTTCATCATTATCAACCCATATTCGGCTCACTGCTGAGCTCGAGTCTCCTCTCAGAATGTGAGTTGTTAGGCCAATAGTCCACCACGCTGCTGGCCCAATGCGGATTGGCAGAATTCACACACGCAGAGAATTAAGAAAATTCTCTAAATATGCAGGTTTCCTCACGATGTTTTTCCTTCACCGTTTGAGACACGTCATATTTAATTTCTTAAAATGCACACGACTGAAAAGTTGGAGGTGCATACCCTGAACCGGATTCGACCCCACAACCTCCGGAATCAGAGGCAAAGGTCATATCCACTGGGCTATCACGGCTTAAGGCACAGCTATTGGAGGTATGTACTTCATAGATGCAAAAATGGCATAACCTTTCCTGAGGACTTTTTACGGACCTGTATTATATTTTAAGGAGGAATTATGTTTGCACGCCACTGATAAAATGTTAAAATGTTAAATACCGTCGTTGCCGAAAAATGGACAAAACCATGATGAAGACTAACAGATTAACTCAGATAACTATTTGAACTTTCCACGGTTGGTGGAAGTTTGTATATGAAAATCCATTTTTATTAGGCTTTCAAATACAGCCTATATTATTATTTGTACACTCATAGAACCTATGGATATTTTTAATGACATTAAAGAGAGAAAATAGAGTGATTGATTTGATAGAAGAAAAACCGGTGCGAGTCGGAGGTTTACTTACGTATAGGATGTGACGAATACGCATTCCATGGAATCACCTTGCAGGTGCCGGGTCTATCATATGGCAGAAATAAAAACTCCGAGCAGAGTCATGGACTTATGACCAATGTGCGTAATTCCGCGGGAACCATGTATTTTTCCGGGGTGAAAAATAGTATCAGCCTATCTGTTAGGTAATCCAGACTAAAATCTATTTCCATTTTAAATTTCAGCCAGTTTCAGTAGCCGCAGCGTAAAAGAGGAACAAACATACTTGTACGCACACACACACAAACTTTTGTCTTTATGATATTAGTGTGATAGGTATATAGTTCAGAAATGAAAACGACTTTCAGAAGGCCTGTTTTACAATCTAGGGCGTCCCGCGTGAATTTGAAGTGACTTCGTCCGCGTGAAATTTAGTTTTTCACACATCCCTCGGGAACTATGGATTTTCCGAGATGAAAAGTAGCCTATGTGTTGATCTAGAGTAAAATCTATTTCCATTACTTCAGCCAAATCGGTTCAGTAGTTGCGGTGTTAAAGAGTAACAAACATTCAAACAAACATCCATACAAACTTTCGTGTTTATAATATTAGTAGGATATAGATACGGATTTAGTTCTGAGATTTCATCCTATACTAGTGGTCTACGATGTAATTTACCAAAGTTTCATAGTTCTAGGGTTCTAGTCAACGGAAAATACCCTACGAGTAATGATTCCCTTGAAAGTGTTGAAATTTACGTAATAACTTTTTAAACGATTTTTCACAACTACGAGTAGGTACATGGAGCGCTAGACCTGAGTATATGGTTTAAATTTCAACTTGATATCCCCACGCATTCCCGAAATAAAAGTTCTCGAGAGGCAGTCAGACAGACGGACAACAAAGTGATTTTATAGGGTTCCATTTTTTTCCTATTGAGCTACGGAATCTTAAAAACTGAATTTAAAGACGAAGTCCCGGGCGTAGTGGTTATAGAACAATTTGATATCTAACTCACCAGATTCTGTCATGCTTTAAAAGGCCATGAATATAAAAGGTTCGTGCGACATTCACAGATGAAAATTCAATATAATTATTGTTGGGCGTACCCTGCGCTGGGCGGGGCGGAACCAAGCACGCCCCCACTTCGACCTTACATTTGTCGCTCAGTGACGCTTTTCTTTTCATCGAAAATGTTTTACGTGCTCTCCGAGGCATGGGCATGCAACACCATCGCCTTCCCAACTTACAGCCTGTAAATCATCATTATCAACCCATATTCGGCTCACTGCTGAGCTCGTCTCCTCTCAGAATGAGAGGGGTAGGCCAATAGTCCACCACGCTGGCCTAATGCGGATTGGCAGACTTCACACACGCAGAGAATTAAGAAAATTCTATGGTATTTTGGGGTCCTCACGATTTTTCCTTCACCGTTTGAATTTGTGATACTTATTTAATTTCTTAAAATGCACACAACTGAAAAATTAGAGGTGCATGCCCCAGACCGGATTCGAACCCACCCTCCGGAATGGGAGGCAGAGGTCTTATCCACTGGGCTATCGCGCCCTGTGAATAAATACGGATAAGTTTCATGACCCAGGGTTCGAACCCAGGAGCAGGACCCTTTTCTTTATTCAATGACAAGTTAGCCTTTGACTGCTATCTATCTCACCTGATGTTGTCTAAGGTGGAACCGGGTTTACTTGAAAAAGGTAGAAGTTTATTCTATCCATACCTCTGACAGTTTCCACGTGGTATCGTACCGGTACGCTAACAGCTTGGCGGTATTTCCTTGCTGAGTTATTAATTAATTCTTACTGAGTGATTTTATTGATAACTAGAGAACACACAAATATTACGTGGCTTTCTATTGGTAAAAAAATATTCAAAATAGGAATTTGTTCGTTTTCTATTGGTAAAAGTAAATCCAGAGAAAAAGAAAACTCTGGATTTACTATTTTTCAAAAAATAGTATTCCCAGAGATTACACCCACTGTTTGTGAAGTAGGTACAAACTCACAAGTTTTACCTCTTTAAAATACTCACAGAAGTGGTTTCAACCTAGTTCCCTTGGGAATACGGCAATAAAATATAGCCTATATCAGTCACAACAGACTTTCTTTCTTAGTAGCTTTCTAGTGGTAAAAGAATTTTCAATAGATCCAGAGATAACCTACAACCGCACAAATAACCTACCTGTTTGATATATTTGTATCAGATTATTATTAACTAGCGGAAGCCCGCGACTCTGTTCGTGTGAAATTCTGTTTATCACAAATCCCATGGGAACCATGTTTTCTCCGGGATAAAAAGTAACATATGTATGTCTAGAGTAAAATCTATCAGCCAAATCGGTTCGGTGTCCGCTTAAAGGAGGAACAAACCTAAAATACTTACAGTGTCATCAAGCAAATAGAGGTTAAATTCGACACTCAGCGGCTGAATGATTGGATCACCCTTAGGGGTGCCCCTACAACGTCTATGAATTCCACTGTTAGTTATTTATTAAAGTGTCATGTAATGGCTAATTATGTGCAGTGGCATACAATACTTTTTACGATCATGATAAAATAAATAAATTACCAAACGGCCTGTAGGAGTGAATAGCTTTGTGATATGGTTTCAGGTTTCAGTTTATCATATCGACTGGATTACGATTGGATTAATGGGAAAACGCCTATAAAATATTGATGAGAAGTGTGATGGGTTTTTTAAAAAAGGAAAATCTGTGTTTGAGCCATTGAATTTTCTAGAAAGATTTCTACGCGGCGGTTACGGGTGTGAGGAAAGAGGCGTGTCCCGCCCCCAGGACTCGGCCAAGTGTCTCGGAGCGGTTGTCACTGCACTCGTCACTTGGCTGCGGTCGCCGCGCCGCGCGGACATGGCGCCACTGCTGCGCCTTCCCAGCCGCACGTGAGTACCCTTTTTTTTTTTTAACGTGGGGAAATCCTCATGGATACCTTCTTGCCACGGGGAGGCAATAAGGTTATGTCAGACTTCAACCGACTAAAACCCCACGGTGTTCCGACTTGCCGCCTGATGACTGGCCACGGGAACATTTCATAAACTACCGCAACCCAGCCAGCGCACGTGAGTACCCTGCCTTAATTACTATATTTTTTTTTTTAATTCGACTGCCGTTTGGGGGTTATTTTTCTGAATGTGTGTTTGTCTCAGTCGATTTATTGACTAATGTTACCGTAATAAGAAGTAAGGCAACTTTTTATACAATGTGTTATAAAATATCTTGTGAAATTATGTATTTTCATTTGTAAATAATGAAAACGCCAAATAAATTATATTTCCATTTTAAGGAAATATCAATAATAAATAGCTATATATATAAAAAAAGTCGTGTTAGTTACTCCACTTATAACTCAAGAACGGCTGAACCGATTTAGCTGAAAATGGCAGGGAGGTAGTTTAGAGCCAGGAGAAGGACATAGGATACTTTTTTTTTTTGTAGGGTAGGGGTAGGGTAGAGGTAGTTGAAAGTTTATATCGAGTTTCACGCGGACGAAGTCGCGGGCGTCCGCTAGTAATTAATAAGTACAAAATGCAATGATTCTTGAGACGGCGCGTATTGTGTAAAGGTTCCTCACTCTAGATCCCTGACCACTGGTTGCTTGGGCACTCAATTGTCCCGCAGCGGGGGGTTTGAATTTTTTATATATATATATATTTTGTTTGTTTTATATTTTGTATTTTATTAACATTGTTTAAAATTTAAAACTGTACAAAAATATAAATGAGAAACTAATAAATAATAAAGCTGAAATATAAATAATACAACTGAGTAAAAATACAAAAAATAAATAATTACAAAAAATATAAGATTTCAGTTTTCGTTTTGAGAAGTGGAAACCTAATAACGTAACCAATAAAGAATCGTTTGTTATCTACTCATATTCAGCTCACTGCTGAACTCAAGTCTCCTCTCAGAATTAAAGGGTTTTTGCTAATAGTCCACCACGCTGGCCCAATGCGCATTGGAAGACTTCACACACGCAGAGAATTAAGAAAATTCTCTGGTGTGCAGATTTTCCCACTATGTTTTACTTCACCGTTTGAGACACGTGATATTTAATCTCTTAAAATGCACACAATTTAACCCCACACCCTCCGGAATCGGAGGCACAGGTCCACTGGGCTATCTCGGCTCTCCAATAAAGAATAAAACCAATAAAGAATAAAGTCAATTGATTATAAATAAAAATTAATAAGCGAGGGATTAGGTTTGAATCCGGTCCGGGGGCATCCACCTCCAACTTTTTCAGTTATGTTCATTTAAAGAAATTAAAGATCACGTGTCTCAAACGGCAAAGAAAAACATCAGAAACCTGCATATAGCTGAGAATTTTCTTAATTTTCTAAGAGTGCAAACTCTGACAATCCGAATTGGGCCAGCGTTGTGAACTATTAGTCTAACCCCTCTTTATTTGAGGGGAGACTCGTGCTCAACAGTGAGCTAAATTTGGGTTGATAATGATGATGATAGTGATTCTGCATTGGAGCAGCGTGGTGCGGTGGGTCCAAGCTCCATATTCCGTTTTCTAAAAAGCTCAAAGAGGGTTGGCTCTTTATAATGGCCATCAAAATAGGCCGATAGTAATGATAATTAATTAGGCATATGATGTAAAAGATTACTTTGACGATAAAAAACTTGGGAGTATAAAATGTTATCTACTTATTGTATGATATCCACCAGTAAGCACCGGATGACAAATCTTAATTTCGTATATATTATGTCAACTAGCATACGTCAAAGATAGTAAACTAGCCTGCTGCCTGCTGTTTCTTCTATGATAAAGGCGTGTTTGAAACCCTTCAAATACTACCATTAGGTACTACTCAATATTAATGTTAATATTATTATAGATGATTCAAAACGAACTTTATGATTTCAATCAATAAAATATTAAAATATATTTTATATTTTTTGACTTTGACTTTGAGTTATTGAAGCTTGAAATGTTTCACAGCCAGTTTAGATCAGTTTTATAAGTATGAGTGGGCGTATAGGGCATATTACTATTATTTCTACGTAGACGGTATTTTTTTAAATATAAATTTAATTTTTACTTGGACAGTCAATAAATTCCAAAATGATTTAAATAGTGATACCGCGAAAAAAAAGGCTCATTCGTCTCGTCATGACGTATAAAACAATGAGCAAAAATTTCATACCCACACTATAGGCTAGTTGACACTCACGACACCATTTGAGACACGTGATATTTTTTTTTTATTGCACACAACTGAAAAGTTGGAGGTGCATGCCCCGGGCCGGATTTGAACCCACACCCTCATATCCACTGGGCTATCAATGCTTACCAGTGTGAGAGTTCAGTAGGGGCTGCAGAAATTCAGTAGTCTACTGGCGGCAAATTTGGCATGAGTATGAACATTAAAAATATAACAAAGTTGTAAAATAAAATCTTAAAAATATATTTTTTTAAGGGTGAATTTTATTTACTCGTTTAACTAATAGTTTTCGAAAGATATAAGGAGTCTTCTACCATTCGATTCTTCTTCTTCTTCGATTTAGGGATCCCAATTGTAGTTTATGGAGGAGCATTAAAACTGAATGTCCCGCAAGTCTTGATTTATCTGACCGTACAGAATCATGCACAGGTTACCAATTTTCGCGGACTCCGATTTTCCCTTTCATCGAAGAACTCGTTCCAAAACGAAGCAAACATAAACTAAATTCAGAAAAAAAGCAAAAGAGAATTGAAAACTTTTTGCTTTATTAGTATTACAGATATCTGAACTGTGCCAGTATAGGATACCTTACCTTATCTTATCAGCCGATAGACGTCCACTGTTGGACATGGTTCTCTTACATGGACCTCCAAACACAACGGTCTCGAGCCGCCAGTATCCAGCGGCTCCCTGCAATCCGCTTGATATCCTCGGTCCACCTAGTGGGAGGTCGACTAATACTGCGCTTTCCGGTGCGAGGTGTTTCGTAGAAACCGAAAGAGGAGTGGATTTTCATCCTCCTCCTAACACGTAAGCCCGCTTCCTTCTTAGATAGCATCATAATATCTATTAGATCAGGTGATATTGTAGTCAAGGGCTAAGATGATATCCTCACTCCTTTCGGTTTGTACATGACTTCGTACCGGAACGCTAAATCGCTTGTACGTCTTTGTCGGCAGGGTGGTAACTAGCCTCGGCCGAAGCCTTCCAGCCAAAACAAAGGGTTTCGTTTTCCCTTATTTTCGCCATACCTGTTCGTCCGTTTTTCCGCGATTTAGCGCAGAGACTATTTCTACTAGAAAGCAGTAAATTAGCATGAGTCTGTACATTAAAATGTGAACAAAGTCGTACAATAAAATCCTAAAATATTTTTTTTTAGGATGATTGAAAGATATCAAGGGTCTTCTGTCCTTTTTGTTCTTCCTTCATTTTTAGGATTCCGAACGTACGTAGTGCAAAAACGGAACCCTTATATTCTCACTCGCGCACAATGTCTGTCTATTTTCTCCGAATATACCAAACCAATCCAATTGAAATTTGATACACATATCAATTGGTGTGACCCAAAACAGGGATGTATCGCGAATAGGTAAAATTTATGGGGCATATATGGGGGGTAAGTTCCATCTTAACCCCCCCCCCCCCCCAATAAATGTCCCCCCATAAATGCGTTGAAAAAAAATCTTTTACGAACTTCATTGAAATGAAATCAAATGAAATCAAATGAAAGCTCTTGTTATGAGGATTTTAAATATATTTTTTTTGTAATTTTGAAATAAGTAGTTTTCAAGTTATCCAAGAAAATAGACCATTTTATATAGTATCGCAGACCTTTTCTCCGTAAATATCAAACCTAAAATTTTGTAAAAACATACAGAAGTTAGCTTTCTACTTGAAGATTTCCGGAGAACTTTGAAACTCTAAATTTTTTTAACTAACGTGGTAAATCATTAATATTGTACCAACTTGCATATAATAAACCTAATCATTAAAACTAAAAATAAGTTTTGTTAAATACTATTTTACTAATATAAAAAAAATAAGGTTTAGATAAATATTTAACGAAACAAATAAGTCCAGAAGAAACGAAGAAAAATATATAATTATAAATTAGAACTTACAATTTCAGGTCAGTTTTCAAAAACATGATAGATTGACAACGTTCAGAACCCTCGTCACGCGAGTTCAACTCGCACTTGTCTGGTTTTCGATTTAGGGATCTGTTTGTAAAATATTAAGCTTTTATTAAGAGTCAATAAGTGTCCCCACCTTCTACCGGCTAAACGTTTGTTTATGGATAAGTTAACAAAAGTAAAAAAACTCGAGAGTAGGATATATAATGAAATTACAAGGAAAACTATAACAGCTAAGTAGCATTGATGTTTAAAGAGTTATAGTCGACCAACTTAAAAAACGTAATTGGAAATCGAAAATTGCATACTAATTCCGTTGTTAACTAAAAAGATAAAGTTGTCAGTAAGGTAACTCACAGTATGGTAAAATTAAAAAGCTGAAAATTGGTATGGATATGTACATATTAATTACTTTTATGAAGTGGTAAAAAGAAAATTAAAAAAAAAAGAAATCCCTACATGCAAAGTGACGATGAATTTTTTACGGTCTATCATGGGGTATTGTTATCGGTATTTTTGTGCATTAGATAAGGTATTAAAGTGCTAACTTAATCTACGGAACACTATACTGCGCGTTGCCCGACACACACTTTTCGGGTTTTTTAATTTGCACTGACTATTTTTCCGCCAATCGATTATCGATGCTTAAATTTTCTAACATACAAATGAAAAATATCTCATTGGAACTTATTCTTCTTAAAGAACAATTTTAAAAACTTATGTAAATCGTCCTGAACAGAAAATACAAAAATACATAGTCGTCCACGAATACAAATATTGGTCAGTACGCTTTAATGCAAAATGATGAAGTTTGCAACTCGATTTATGAAGCCGGGCGCAGCAATTTCAGCTGTGACAGATTATTGGAATCCAATTTAGCGTTGCGAGGCTGTTGTGATGACATAGTGTTTTTCGCGTGAAATCATTGCATTGCCCGTGACAGCCTACTCTGGCAACGGGCACGAATTGAATAGGGTTGACACTGAGGTAGTTAAATCGTTGGAAGACTAGTTATGGTTTTAAACTGTCGCGTTTCACATTCAAATAGTCTACGTAGTGATGACGTATGTCACGTCAAACTTGGCACTAAACCTTTTATATGAAGTCTCGTCTTCTTATAGATACTACACTACATTGGTGCTTACCGTGTGTACTTTGTGGGTACCGTGTATGTGTAAGGGCTTCTATAGATTCAAGCTTTAAGGGGTCAACATTATGCCTGAGGGTTCTAGGGCTTAATGCCGTGTTCGCTGGGATATAATGATATCGTGGAATTGAGTAAAGGTAATAAAAAAATTAAAAACAACGCGCTGGTTTTCTATTTAATTTACAGATATTTAGACCGTTGTAAGCCTTTACTCACACAAGAAAAATAAATGTAATTAAAAGAGGAAAGTAAAAAATCAATTCGAAAATTATATTATTTAAAAATCCAACCCTTTAGGCGGACAGCGGTGGCACTGTTTGGTATGCCGATTTTCACAACGCTTAAGCACAGCATTTTATGCGATTCAAAATCGCTGGAACGCATCGCCGTAGAGCTATTCTGTAACGATGTTTTTACAACTCACTAGTGCGAGCTTTGAATTTACCTCAGTAGTAGGTATCGTGTTGGACAGAAAGATATCTCTTTATATCCCCTTCCAACATTCCCATTCACTCAGATATATTAAATACCTTTGATTTATCTCCTAACATACCACTATCATCCAAGCATACTTTAAACGAACTTAACTACTGATTTTTTTGTAGAACAATCTAAAATAATACAAATTTGCGTTACATATCGGATGAGAGACAACCCTATTCATTCATTGAACAGCTTGGTCAGCCAAGAGCTGTTCAGAGCGAGGCGCGATATAACATTTGTCACTCCATCCGCCATGTTGGCAATGGAGTGGCTCTACACCGGGGTTATTTCTGGTGTGTTAATTAAACCCCATTGTAAAGGTCAAGTGTATGATCCTTTTAAAACGTTTTGTTAGTAGGTTGATTCCAGTAGTAGATAATTACGCGATTTTAATTAATTTTGGCATTCTGTTTTTTAATATTTGCGTGTCGTTTTCTAATCTTTAAAAATGTAACAAAGACGATAGAAGATGATTATATTGAAAAATATCTGCATTTAGATAAAAAAAAAGAAAATGACTCGTTGGCCCACTGGTTAGCCTGTGTGACTTCGAATAACGAAGTCTAGAGTCGGGCAATAAAATAATGAGCTAAGAAGAAATCTAAGATATTTTCAGTAAAGTCTTAGTCTGGATTGAGGAAATGAGTTTGTTACATTACGGTTTCTCCGGACCTCAGAGAGTACGTTGATACGTCAGTCCCTGTCATTATCACTAACATTGGTGATAGTGGTCGTAAACATTTTTTGTATTCTCTACAAGTTAACCCTTGACCACAATCTCACCAGATTCAATCCCCGTTCGTTGCATTGTTGACTCTATTATTATCACCTACTCGTACTTGTATTATATTATAGATTAAAAAAACATTTGTAAATCTTTCTGTCTGTGTAGTTGGTGGCGGCAACCAGACAAGTAGCGGGATGTCTCTGAAGACCCCGACGCCGGGCGGCGGCGAGCGCGAGACATGGGGGAAGAAGGTGGACTTCCTGCTCTCCGTCATCGGCTTCGCCGTCGACCTCGCCAACGTGTGGCGCTTCCCCTACCTCTGCTACAAGAATGGAGGGGGTAAGTAACCCGACAAGTAGCGGGATGTCGCTGAAGACCCCGACGCCGGGCGGCGGCGAGCGCGAGACATGAGGGAAGAGGGTGGATTTCCTGCTCTCCGTCATCGGCTTCGCCGTCAACCTCGCCAACGAGTGGTTCTCCTACGTCTGCTACAAAAATGGAGGGGTAAGTTTAGTTTTTCTAACAGTGGGTAGGTAATGTTTTAGCAACCCAGAACAGCACTCTGTATTGCTGAAACCCAACCTAACCCAACGTTTCAATTTCTTAGAAAAAACAATCAATATATGCATAAGTGAAGTGGAGGTTGACCAAGAGTGTTTTAGGGATTAATTAGATTTTCTCCCCAACGGACTCTATCATAAGTTTTGTTAAGGTTGCGTTCGCCTTACTAAAGCATGACATGACTTGATTTAGGAGCAGGACCTACTGACGGACGATGGACTATATTTGACCCTAATAAGGACTTTAGCCATACCTACTAATGCAAGTTATTTGATAAAAATTGCCATTTTGAAAAAATGCGAAGCCACAGTTTAAATTGACTGTGTCAGAGATACAGATGGACACGCAAGTCCTAAAGTTCCGTTTTTGGAATTCCACAAGGAATCCTTTTTTTTTTTTATTCTTTACAAGTTAGCCCTTGACTACAATCTCACCTGATGGTAAGTGATGATGCAGTCTAAGATGGAAGCGGGCTAACTTGTTAGGAGGAGGATGAAAATCCACACCTCTTTCGGTTTCTACTCGGCATCGTACCGGAACGCTAAATCGCTTGCGGAACGCAAAATCCTTATAGTTTCGCCATGTCTATCTGTCTGTCCGTCCATCCGTCCGTGGTTAAGCGCAGAGACTATTACTGATTAGCATGAGTATGTACATTAAAATGTGAACAAAGTCGTAAAACAAAATCTTGAAAAATTTTTTTTAGGGTACATAAAAAGTGGGATCAATTTTTTATCTTCTATCCCATGCTGTAGGGTATCATTATCGGTATTTTGTGCATTACATAGGGGATTTAAATACTAACTTTTTTTTTCCTTTCAAACCGTAAAAAATAAAAATGTAATTTGTCGTAAATCTCACATGTAATACTACTATTTGAGTTTGTTAATAGAAAAAATCAAGGACTAGAAACAAAGGAAAGCAATTCGTTACGCAATTTCATAAATTATACCTATCACATAAAACTTCCAAATTTCCAAGCACCACCCAAGTATAAGTTACCCAAAAAGGTTCTCTGATAAAAGCTCTAATAAACCTTCCGTTCGGGTATTGTTAAGGCAGGTTATAGGTATGTAACAATCTCCTTCTATATTCACTTATCCCCGTGTTATTACGTTATCCCGACTAAGCCAGCGTGTAAGAGGCGCGGCGAGGTGATGAAACGCCGCCGTGAATGCTAAGTGCCTCTTGCCGCCTCTTGCCACCACTTACGACCTCTTGCGACCTCTAGCCGCGCTAATTGTCGGCGTATTTCCGACCTACGACGTAGCTATTCACCTGCCTGCTATTATGTTCGCTGTATTGCGATGTAGATTTGCTCCTGTTAGGTTTCAATGATTCAGATTCAGGTTTAGACTTTTATATTACAAATAACAAGTTCCATCGATACTCCATTCGAAAATTCAGCCCTTCTTTTCAATTATTTATAAAATGTGAATATCCTGAAATACATTATTTTAATGTTCAAATTTTCAGGGAAAATACTTTTATAAAAAAATTCTATGCTTTTCCTCTCCTTAGAGTTGAAATTTTCAAAAATCCTTCCATAACTAGTGAGAATGTGATATAGCACAACTGCACAAGATATCGCATTATTAAGCTAAACAAATTAAACAAGACGGAGGTCCTGGGTTCGATCCCCGGCTGGGCTGATTGAGGTTTTCTTAATTGGTCCAGGTCTGCTGGTGGGAGGCTTCGGCCGTGACTAGTTACCACCCAACCTGCAAAGACGTACCGCCAAGCGATTTAGCGTTCCAGTACGATGTCGTGTAGAAACCAAAAAGGGTGTGGATTTTATCCTATTCCTAATATAATAGCCCGCTTGCATATTAGATTGCATCATCACTTATAATCAGGTGATATTTTAGTCAGGAGCTAACTTGTGAAGAATAAAAAAAAAAGTATGCCTCTCTGTATCATGTAGGTACTTATATTATCATAGTGTTTAAACTTATTAAGAGATATAATCCTTAATTTAGGTAATTTTTTTGTGCCAAAACAGTATGAAATTCTCACAAACTAAATCTTACAATGCACATTGCACCGTAAGTACTTACACTCGTAGTATACCTACCTCAATAGACCCGCAGTGCATGTCTAATTGCACCCACACTCAGTGGAGGACCCTCGAACGTAACAGCCTATAAAGGCCTTCAAACTGGCTGACATGCTAATTGAATTGTGGATTGTAGAGCGTTAGGACTGATGGAATTTGAATCTTGTATAAAAATCAGACAAAATTATTTAAAACTAGTAGACCCGGTCAAGCTTCGCTTTGACTTATGTGCACTTCTTCTCTATCCCTACTCTACACTACTCTACCCCTACCATACCCTACCCCATGACTCTTAAACGTTTTTATAGGAAATAGAAAAGGGTTGTTTTTTATGGTTTTCCCAGCAATTATTCTGATTTTTCTCACCTTTTAAACCTTCCCTATACCTCCACGAACATTTGAAGACCAAAATAAGATAAATCCGTTCAGCCGTTCTCGAGTTTTAGCGAGACTAACGAACAGCAATTCATTTTTATATATATAGATTATATTGTGATAGAAAAATCATAAACTAAGTCAAGGTCACTTTACAATTGATAGATTTCTTAATGACAAAGATGCTTGTAGTCAGGTTTGATAGTTTTTACTTTTTTCCTTCACAGAAATTGTAAACGAAAAAAATCTTTGTAAATAATGTGTATGTTTTTTAAAATAAGCTGTTGTTTATACTGTTGATTTTCTCTTCATCTCTTTTCTAGCAGATTCAGTCTTCCAAGCCAACGGTAGAATCATTAGGCTCCCCAAACAGACAAACTTTACTAATAAATTAATTTTGCTGATACCAAGTGTCGTTGTCTAAGAAAAAAATATAAAGTTTATACCGCCACGACAGTACAGGCAAATAAACAGACAATTTTGACTATTCAAAAGTGCTTTGTTGGTTGGCATTAATACCTACATTATTTTAAGAGCGCCAGTTCATAATGGTAAAATAAAATAGGCGTGATAAATGACGTCACAAAGAAAAGCAAACCAAGTGCTGTTCTACACAGACGGAAATGGGCAGCCCAACTTGTTCACAGCGCACCCGCGACCGGATGTTGGCAGGAAACCGACCAAATGAGCTCTGCTCCTCTGATCTCTATGTGCACGTACTACTGTAATAATGCTTATATAAATATATAGGTAGGTACTAGCGGACGCCCGTGACTTCGTCTGCTCTAAAATCAATGTAAAATCCCTATTTCTTTTTTTCTTTTTTTATTTTAGTGTCCTAAAGTACCCTATGTTTTGCTACTAGGTCCCATTTTACATTATACCAAAATTCTTGATCGATTCAGCCGTTTAGGCGTGAAAAGATAACAGACAGACAAATTTACTTTCGCATTTATAATAATATTAGTATAGATTAGAACATTTTGATATACGAAAAAATTTAACAAAGTAGGTAATTCCTTCTCCAATACATGTCCTTAATTAATTCTAAGGGTAGGCTCTGCATTTTTGCACCTATGAAGTGTACAGCACTGGATATGTAGGTACAATTGACTTAGGAAATGCCTTTTTATCAGGTATAACTAACTATATTTTATAATAAGCTAGAAAGAAATAAGTATACTTACAAAAAAACAAAACCTTGATTTTTTTTTTCGGCACAGTTACAAATCGATCGGTAGGTATCGTGAGACTTGATCTCGTCATCCCCAACTCACAATCTCATAACGAGGCACATAAACAGTAAGTCACTAAGAAACGTTAACCATTTGAAGTTAGAAGCTACAACAATAGTGAAATGCCTACCAAAGTAACAAAGTTCGTACAACACTAATTATATCCTCCACTTTGTACGAGTCAAGTCTTTGGCGTCCAAGAGTCAGTAATTGACAATCAAAAAGCGCCCTTTATGCGACGTCATGAGAAACTTCGTTAGCTACTCGACGTGCAGGAAAATTAGTAACGCTGTAATGGGGGTAATAAGGTAATGGAGGGGGAGGTCATCTGAGCCCGATCGCCCCCTTTGATCTAATTAAATATCAATTCTGCGTAGCAATGTTATCTTTTGAAGTGTGCAAAGGGTCACCGGCGGAAATTTGTTTAAGCGCTAGAACGCGTTTATGAACCGGACGGCTAGGCTACGACAGTTAATTCAATTTCGGATAGTTATTACTGGACGCTTTGATGGCGTGATTTCCTCGGTTATGGTAGTTCCGACCAATTTATGGGGAATTCAAAGTTCAGACACGCGTCTGATTTGTTTATTATATATACACCATGAAATAAAAAGACATTAGCATTTTACCCTGCCAAAATTTTTGGACATTTATTATAGGTACTTGGACTTCCACGAAGAAGCGGAGAAAACTTAAGTAGTAGGTATTGAAAGTAGAAATGCAGATGATTGATTGATTGATTGAGCAAGTATTCTTGCCGTCATTCCTTGTGGGGATAATTTGTATAATTATTAGGATAAGTTAGCTTAAGTTCCATATTGTATTCTTTCTCGATAATATAGTATTGTGTCCCAAATACAAAATAATAAATTAATTAATTAGTAGTGTATGTAGTACAAGTTTTCAATATCAAACTAGAGTCATAGTAGCATCCGTATTTGCTATCTCAGACAGCTACAGAAAATTAAAGCCAGCTCGTTTGAATTTAACACCGAACGAACGTGGAAGAACTTCAAGTTATTCTGTACATACTTCTAACTGTTTTACGCAGCATAATACTGGAATGGCTAAATCGCTTAATGGTTTGCCGCTAGGGTGGAAACTAGCTTCAGTCGAAGCCTTCCACTAGAGCAGGCCTGAATCAATTTTACTGTTTACCCATGAATTATATGAGTCAGCACCACTCAATAAAGATGCACAGTCAAATGTTCTAAGATCAATCAGGGTTTGTTTATCACTGAAACCCATCAAATTACCTAACATATAACCAGACCAGGGTGAAGGGACTGTCAATTAAGTCAAGTAAATAAATTAAAGGCCATGATTTCACAAGATTTTTCACAAGACACAAGAAGCATTTTTAGACGATTTCAAGATGTATTGTCGTTGAAAGTTCTCATCTATAGAGATGCCTAGTTGATTCAATGGTTGGATTGTGGCTGTATGGATATTCGAAAGTGGTTCCGCAGTACTCAAAGTGTCACCGTGACAGAACCGTACCGTGACGGTGCTGTGACGTGCCGTGACGGATGGCAGGGGTCACGCTCGCACATGACGAAGTGCTCCACAATCAATTACGGGCCCAAATTACAGGATACAGATTGCATATACGTCATAGCGGGTCACTGCGTGCTGACAGTTTGCTTTTAAAGACTATGATCGACGGGTTAATTACTTCGCGATACATAATACTGCCACGGCTGTAATTGATAGAAGCAAGAATTCCTCGTTTGCGGAAGCTCATTTTAGTAACTTCAGGAGATATTGACTTCACAATTGAGATAGTACTCAACGTCTGAAGATGCTTCGGTTTCGGAATGACTAGTAAATATTTAGAGGGTTTTTGTCGGGCCATATAATAGGTATACTTTGGTTTTTTTTGGGTGCAAAGAAGCAAAAGAAGCAAGAAGCAAAAGAAACCAACTTTTAGGTGTTCATTGCCATACAAGTGCGGACCCAAAAAATATTCTGGAGACAATCGGCTAAGTGCGAGTCGCTTATGATCATAGATTTACGATTCGGTACAAGTACATTATAATTCTATGCTTATGATCGATATATTAGTGCTATCCTACAAAGGAGATGATGACATAACGTTGGACTATTTGAACAAAAATTTTTACTCTGTGGTAATAAATGTAAATATCTATAAGTATAATAAGCAACAAGTATTCAAATTTTTCTTTGTTATAATAATATTACGTTTTCTAAAGAACCTTTTTCTACTTCTATAATCGTGATAGTTGGTATTAATAAAATATTTTCATTGGTTTTTAGAGGTTTCATAAAAAGATTCATTGCTCTGAAAATAATGTCGTATTTTAACTGAGCGGTTTCACGTTTCATTCAATATGGAACGCGGGAGGGTAGAGATTTATTTTATCGCCGAACGCAACAGGTCGGGGGATCAAAGTATCTTGAGGGTGAAGACATTAAAGGTCAAGAGCAGTGAGGGGATTTTAAGACAAAATTAAGCAAAAAAAGGCATTTTCTAAAAGCTACGTTATTTAAACATTAATATTCATCATCATCATTATCAATCGGCGCACTGCTGAGCTCTATAAGTCTCCTCTCAGAATGGGAGAAGTTAGACCAATTCACCATGCTGGCCCAATGCGGATTGGTAGACTTCACACATGCAGAGAATTCAGAAAATTCTCTGGATTCGAACCTAACCCCCCGAATCGGTGGCAGAGGTCAAATCCACTGGGCTAATCAGGACCAGATGATAAATATTTTCTACTTATTTATCGAAAATAAAAATGTGTGAATATTATGCAATGTATGTAATAATGTAAAAAGACTCTGAACACATAAAACTAACTATTAATATTTTATTATTGTATTTGACTTCTGTTCAAAGAAAAAGCAATACCATAAAATATAACTTAAAAGTTGACGGATATTTACTGAAAATTATTAACAAACTATTAATTAATTTCATTTGGGGTGATAATTCATACTTGTTAAAACAATCACACTTACCTACTTCATGTTTTAGTGGAAGTAGGTATTATTCTCATTAATATAACCTGAAAGATGAGCCAAGCCTTCGATGGTCGAAGGCTTCGACGCGTACCTATATAGATAATTTACTTATCAGTTTTTATAATTCTTAAATCATTTGCATTGCCTACCACTTTCTATTTATCGTATAATTTACGTTCTCTCTAACAATTAGTTTCTTTCGCTACAATAAGTATAGTCCTTTCTCAAGGTCCAAATATCAAAATAGGTAGTGGTAGTAAGTGAGACAGACTGACAAACACAGTAACTTTCACATGTACTAAGTATCAATAAGAACGAAGGAAGATATAGTTTTTGATTTTATTAAAAATATATAAGAACTAAACTGCTCGCGAAACGTTCAGTTCTAGATTTACGAGTCTCAAACGAATTCTGGACTTAGGATAATGAAATCGTCGTGGGCCATTCCCTGCGGGGCGCGGATGATTGGGTATTACGGGATTTACAGCGGAAAAGTCTGGCGTTCAATCATACTCGGGACCTTAGGGCGATCGGAATTCGGAAATGTGTTTATTATAAGTAATGTTGAATTTAAATCGACGATGACACTATATTGTATAAACCCTGAAAACTCAAGGCACATTTAGATAGAGAAAGTTCCTCGTCGCGAAGATATAATTTTTATCAAGAGAATATAAAATTCTTTCCTTGTCATATGACAGTCACTCGAAAGAGATCAACTAAAGATACTGGCATATAGGTCAACGAGTCGCAAAGTCCAAAGAGCGAATGGATTTTGGTGTCCCAAGGTGCTTGAATGGTGTCGATATATGATGCAAATAAGTTACGATCGGCACATAGTTCGAAAAGCCGATGGCCGTTGGGGTCCCAAGGTGCTGGAATGGCGACCCCGCACTAGAAAGCGCAGTGTTGGTCGATCCCCCACCAGGTGGACTGACGACGCGAGTAGCTGGTATTCGTTGGATGCGGGCGGCTCAGTATCGTGATGTTTGGAAGTCCCTACAAAAGTCCTGCAGTGGACGTCCATCAGCTGACAATATGATGATGATGATGAAGTGACGCATCTGATCCTAATCTACCGACTTATATCTAGGTATAGTCTCACTCGCCTCTTAGCAGAGTAGTTAGAGGCGGCAGCGTAAAAGTTGAATAAAGAGATCATCAAAGAGAGAATACAATAAAGATTTATATTACTTAATGTTGCACCCTAAAGATCACATTACACATTACAAATAAATAAATCTGGAAAACTCCAAAGTAGGTAACTCAAGGAGTACGATAGGTAGATTATGATTGATGATGAACTTTACGTTCGCGGTAAATTGGTGCTGATAGGCTTATTAGGTACTAACTACTAAACGCGTCTTATGCGGAAGATCCTCATTTAGCAATTGTTTCTAATCTCTAGTTCAGTTTTACGCACTATTTGAGGCGAAACATTTTCTAAACTTGACAAATAACGCACATTAGAGTATTAACAATATTAACTCTTGCAGTACAATTATAATTTGATAAAGCTCTTCGCTCCTATTTTATATTAATAGTTAAACAATTAATTATTAAATTACGAATTATTTTTATGTGCTCTAAAAATCAAAAGTAAAAATTCCATTCAATATTTGGTTTTTAGCTATAATTATGGATTTAAGAAACTTTTCTTCTTTTTCTTTAAAATTTCCACAGTTAAATTCCATAGCATTGTCTCGAGTTTCATAAAAGCTTGTTCTAAGTAAATGCGAGACTTAAAAGGCCAATTACCACACAATTTGCGTCGCCCTCCGTCCTTCGTCGATATGAAATTATTGCCTTGAGAATTGCGATCTGAGATTGCTCCCCCCCGAATGAAATAGAGTGAAAAATGTCTTCACTTTAAGAGGATTAGCAGGCCAATTGAGACAATGCTGAGCTTAAGGATTTATATTTAATTCTTTAGAGCTTTGAGATATTTCATTATGTATTTTATGTATTTTAGTACTACTTGCAGATTTTATTTGCGTATAGATTAGTTTACTTTCTTTTTTGAAACGCATAGGAGTGCCTAAGCACTAAGCAGTCAGTAGTAATGAGAAGTAAGTACCAAGTTATGGCTTAGTTAGGAACTTCCTCACTTATTATATGTATATGACCGTCTCAAACTTCTGAAGTTGGTCGAAGCTTTTCGCTGGATTGATTGAGACGATTATCGGAACAATAGGTAATGGTTGACTTGACATAATGACCGATAGTGCATTCCTGGCAACACAAACACAAGCTACAAAGCGTCTTTGCCGACGAAGATGAGGTACCTGATTTTTATCGTCACCTGGATGTAGGCTCGATCCACACTCACCGGGGTGTCAGGTCTGATAAACTCAGGCGTCCTGAACCCTCTAGGCTGAGAGATCTCAGAGGAGACGCCCTTAGAGGGTTGTTCCGCCTATATCTTCTTCTGCTTCAGCCTTCGACCTCAATCATGCTATGCTTCTGCGCTCGCTCCGGTGACGCTGTTGAAGTCCCACTAAGGAACCTACAGAATTTACACTTTCAGAAACCCTAAAAATAAAAATATTACGGTTGACTTTTGCCTCTGATTCTGGAGGATATGGGTTCAAATTCGGTCCGGGGCACGCACCTGCAACTTTTCAGTTGTGTGCATTTTAAGAAATTATATATCACGTGTCTCAAACGGTGAAGGAAAAACATTGTGAGGACCAGCATACCAGAGAATTTTCCAAATACTCTGCCAATCCGCATTGGGCCAGCGTGGTGGACTATTGGCCTAACCCCTCTCATTCTGAGAGGAGACTCGAGCTCAGGTCGAGGTCGAATATGGGTTGATAATGATGACGATGATGATGATGATGATGATGATGATGGTGATGATGATGATGATGGAAGGTGAATAAAGATTAATTTACACTGTACCAAAGTTCTTAAACATTTGTCTGGGTTGTAGGGGCTTTCCTGGTGCCATACTGCATCATGTTGGTGGTGGGCGGTATACCGCTGTTCTACATGGAGCTGGCGCTGGGGCAGTTCCATCGCAAGGGCGCCATTACCTGCTGGGGGAGGCTGGTGCCGTTATTTAAAGGTGAGTTGTTGCAGATACTAGGTATCGTCAGTGACGTGAACAAGGATTTTATCTAGGGCATTACACGTGCGAATTTTCTAAATAGAATATTCCTTCTCGCAATCATTACCTAGTTTAACGGCCCACAATGGGGCCAAGCTTTCCGCTAATACAAGTAGGATAGGGGATATGGAGCTGACATAATAACAGGCAGGATTATGGAGATAATGATAAAACCTAGCAGATGTTATTGATCGGGACAAGGTAAGGCAAGGCGTTATAACGCCACCAATTTTCCAACTCCGGACTGAGAATGTTACTGAAAATATAACCTATCCTTCTCCCAATACAGTAATCTAATGATTCCACAGGCAAGCAGTTTATTTTTACATCACTGGAGTGCATGCCACAACTTTGTTTATTACCATTGTGAAAGTTGAGCACAAAACGATAAATAAAATTAAAATAAATTATAACTAATACTTAAAAATACTTATCATAATTTGCCGCCCTTGGTAGAGTAGCCATCACGCATCATTCCCGTTGAATTGCCATTGAAATTGTTTGCGCGAGAAAGCTGCCTGCCCGAGGGTCGACTGTTGCCTCCCTGAGGCGTTTACTAATCTCCTTGTGGAGAGTCTGGGCGCTCCTGCCCCACATCTCGACGCCAAACGGGACGAATTAGTATTTCTTGTTTCAGATAAATGGTCAAATAAATTATTTGTTTCATAAGTTGTGCCTTAGGTAAAAGGTTTGATCCCGCCCGCTAGACTATTGTCCTAACAGTCTTTAAGACAACGAGTAACGGCAGTAGGGGAATGAAAATATTGGTCATATTTAAAAGATTTGGCAAATATTGTTGGCCAAACTTCTGCTAATGAGATTTTTTTGAAAGAAAGTAAAGCTTAATATTTTATAACCAAGACTCGAACCGTAACCGATGCCGCTAAGGTTAACCCCTGGACCTACGAGACAGTTATACCCTCTAGGATACATAATACAGAATAGACATAAACTTAAGACATACGTATGGAATTTATGACCACTTAATGCAGTCACGTACTCAACAGTGGTCTCGCAAACGATCAATGTCTTGCAATCTTGAGTTATAGCACTTTTCTTTTTAAACTTACTGGAAGCCGTCTGTAATCTAGTGGTAAGTACGTTGGAACCCTTTTACTGTGAGGGCGTTAAATGGTACTACTTATTCTAGTTTGGTACTTATGATTTTTCTAAAAAGAGTAAGTATTTGGGTACGAATGCTCATAGAATATGATAAAGTGTTTTCTGTCGAAAAGCGGTTAGAACAAATCGCTTTCTGTGGACATTCCCTTTACATCAATAAGCTGTTTTTTTCTAAGAGAATTTATATTTTACGTGCGTACATTTATATGGTTAGAAACTGTTTATACTGCCACATTGCTCCAGTAATTAAGTTATATTGATGTGGATCACGAGGCTCTGGGATCAAGGATCGGGCTGAAAATATAAGCTTCTTTTCTTCAGAAACTAAGATATGAAAATATGCCCATGGGAGGCCACATTTGTGTTGTGTGAACCGAGTATTGTAGCCGACTTTAAGGTGTATAAAAGGTGTTATATTTAACCCATGTTTATGTCCGTGATTTTCGTAAAAACTGATCCAATTTGTATGGTTTTTCCTGTTATTTAAATACATTATTTCATGTTTTAGTATATAATTTGAAGAAAACGTGTTTCCTTAAAAAAAATTACCTATATTCTATTAAATGAATTACAATCCCTTATTGACCTTCTCTATAATTGTTCCAAGAATAAAATAAAGATCATATCATTCACGACGCTCCCGAGGGTTGCACTTAACACATAATTGACACCACTTCTCGCCCCCCTAAGTGCTCCATACGCTTTCAAAGGACTCTGCAGATTTGCGCGGCTGGCTTATGGTCGGTGATTTCATTTCACTTGTCACGTCCCGCTAGAGTGGCTCCTGCGATATGATTTTAGAAGAATAAAATTGGTAATGGACTGGAATGGAAGCTTTCCCGGCCACATATTTTCTATAAGAAGGGTTGGGTGTAGTATTTTATGGGTGACCTTTTTAGCTGTTTTATGTTTATTGTTCTTCGAGCTAATCGTAATAAAAGTTGATGAATATGACATCAGCTTTAAAAACTATGGAAAGGCAACCTACATTCAAATCTGTATCTTTCTTTAGTTAGGATAAAGAAATGTTTAAAGTATTTTTGTATAATTTTAATGGTATATATTTTTCATAGATACGCATGTAATAATATTTCCTTTATTCGTTAAGAATTAAAAGTGGTGTACTTATGACAATAGTAGAACAGGCGTTAAATCGTCTCCATAATCATGGAGCTATTACTTATTAAGGCTTCGGACAATATAAAATACTTAAGCATTTTTGATAGACTATAGGTACCTAATACCTGTAAGTATATTTTTTGTTCCATATATATACCCGATTTTTTTATCGTCTTGTTACTTAGGGATCGGGTACGCGGTGGTGCTGATAGCATTTTATGTTGACTTCTACTACAACGTGATCATCGCTTGGGCTCTTCGGTTCTTCTTCGCTTCCTTCACTACCATGCTGCCGTGGACGAACTGTAACAATGATTGGAACACCGAAGCTTGCCAACCGGTAAGAAAAACATATGTATATTTTAACTTTAGGACGTTTCGATGCACTTGATACTTGTGCAGTGGATAGGTTACAGATATTCTAGGTTCCATTCCTATTTATATTATATTACCTAAATTGACTAAGAATTTGGTCAGACTTCGATCGTAACTAGTTATTATCCTACCATTATAGACTATTCCATCAAGTATAGTGCTGCAGTACGATGCGGTAGGAAGGATAAATCTGATCATTTAGGTAGTATCATCGCTTGGGATCGCACTCAAGCGTTAAGCTGACGGTGATTAAAACAGTAAAAAGTTATGGCTAACCTTATGTGAGTTATAATAGTCAGAGATTCATTGATATTCATTTGCGTCACTTGAAAAAACAAACGTTTAAAAATAATTTATAAGTAGCCCATTTTTAGATTATTATTAGGTTATTTATATAGGTATAGTTTAGATGTACTATAGAATAGTTTTAGGGTTGGCTCAGTAGATCAACTGCTATAGTACAGGTATAATGTTGATACACTAGATCAACTGTTACAGTACAGGTAATGTTGTTATAGTTCGAAGCTAACTGGACGTCGGTAAACGCAAACAAATCAACACGCCACAACTCGTCTGTAGCCAACACCCCCGCACAAACACAATTCACATCTGCTGCTTCCGAATACTTTAAGTAAGTCACGCACACATCATATTTTATACCACATGTATAATATTTAATACTATACATTTTATTGCTGAATTTTGTCTTGTGAAATCTTTACGCCTTTGTGTAAGTATGTATGCCAGTTATTATCTTCTCTCCTCTTCGTATTCTAGCCTGCAAAGATTTTAATCTTAGATAAATAAACAATCTTCAATCCAAAGTTTCAATGTTGATTTTATTTTGCTTTGATGTCAGTGTTTTTGTTCTATTCATGAAGATAGCTTGGTGATAATAAATTTGGAAAAGAATTACTCTAGTAACATAAGTGACTTTGGCAACAACCTTTAATTTAGACGATCAGTCAATAAAAAAATAAAGACTGATTTTAAAATTAATCTACAAACTTAAGTTAACGTAACTTGATTTTTTGTGTAACTTAAGATTGTGTGGTGTATTTCAAAGTATTTTTTCATGTTTCAGCCGCGCAATTCTAGAACTTCATAGGAGCGAAGGGTTGCATGATTTGGGCGCCATCAAATGGGATATGGCTCTTTGTCTGTTCACGGTCTACATCATTTGCTATTTCTCGCTATGGAAGGGAATTAGCACGTCTGGGAAAGTACGTACGAGTATAAACGTGGTAAAATTTTAACAAATGTCAAATTTAACGAAATAATTAGGTATACTGCTTTCTCTATCTTCTTCTTGAACCGATTCTGAAGAATTTTTTTTTAATATTTATTAAATAACTCAGTAGAGTTTTCCGAATTTTCCAAAAGTTTTATAAGTTTATTGCTTCTAATTCTTTCGAGAAATATTATAAATGTCTTTATTTATTGTAGGTCGTCTGGTTCACCGCTCTGTTTCCTTACGCTGTTCTTCTAATCCTTTTGGTGCGTGGTATCACATTACCCGGCTCTGCTACTGGAATTGAATACTACCTGAGTCCTAATTTCGAAGCTATTTCACAACCGCAGGTAAATAATTTTTTTAAATTCATAAATTTTGACGTTCCACAAAAATAGCTTTTGAAACATTCACTGTGCTTGAAGAAAATTTAGTACGTATATAACATTTTAGATTTTTTCTAGGTGTGGGTCGATGCAGCAACGCAAGTCTTTTTTTCATTAGGACCAGGATTCGGCGTTCTTTTGGCTTACGCTTCGTATAATAAATACCACAACAACGTTTACAAGTACGTAAAGTATGAATTAAAAATTTAGTAGTAATATCCTAATTACTAGGCTTTCATTTCAACATTAATTTTTACGGGTTCATTAGGTAATCATCAAAAGCTACAACGAATAAATCTACATGAAGTGAATTGAATGAATGAAATTGTTTCAAACAATAGTGTTTATTCTTCATCCTTTTTGCATTTATTTTTCCATTTATTAGCTTACATTCACGAATGATCTTTTCAGAGACGCCATTTTAACCAGTGTCATCAATTCCTGCACATCTTTCGTGGCGGGTTTCGTCATCTTCAGTGTTCTCGGCTACATGGCGCACGCCTCTGGCAGAGATGTTCAAGATGTGGCTACGGAAGGTCCAGGACTAGTGTTTATTGTGTACCCAGCTGCGATCGCCACGATGCCAGGTTCTACTTTTTGGGCGTTGATATTCTTCATGATGCTACTGACTTTGGGCTTGGACAGTTCTGTGAGTTGGTTGTTTTTAAACCATAATTAACTAAGTCGATATTTACAATTTACATCATCATTATAATTTTTATAAGCTGGTGGACAAACAATGATGGACATAGGACTTTTAAATACCACGATCTTAAACCCTTTAATGTCATTTAGTAAGATGTCAAAAAATATTATGCTTGCCAATGTGGATCGCCATTCCAGCTTTGCTACTTTGGTTCATTAGAGAATTTGGTTTATCTCCGTTGCTACTTGTGTTCATTAGAGAATTTGGTTTATCTGCACATGCTAATTTGATTACTCCAACCATAGCCAGCTCCACGCTGATTGCCTTTGATCCTTCTCATGAGGCTCATTTAGATAGAGTTATAGTTAACAATTATTTAGGTAATCTTTAAAGAGATGCTCAATTCTGTATTTATGTGTTTCAGTTTGGCGGTTCAGAAGCAATAATAACGGCACTCAGCGACGAATTCCCTCCGATAGGGCGGCACCGCGAGTTTTTTGTTGCATGTCTCTTCACTTTGTACTTCATCGTCGGGCTTGCGTCGTGCACCACTGGCGGCTTCTACTTCTTCCAACTGTTGGACAGATACGCAGCAGGGTATTCTATACTTGTGGCAGTGTTTTTCGAGGCAATCGCGGTTTCCTGGATTTATGGTAAGCATGTAATATTATTTTACTTATAACAGACAGAACTCATTCTACTTATACCTATTATTTAGACAATTACTAGGACGGATTCAAAGAATTAAAAAAAAAAATGGTTTCTTTAATTTCCCAAAGAGAAATTGAGATTGCTTGCATTGGGTTTATGTCACGCTGAAATGAAACTTTTTAACTTCTTTTTTCAAGGTAAGAAGATAAGGTAAGAATACCATGTACATTTACATTTTGGGAGGACATAACCGCAGCAATCGGTAGCAATCGGTAGCAGCTTAGTATTTTGCAGGCAATATCTATTTCTGTAGTTAAGTTATGTTTAGGCGTAAATATTTAATGAATCAGTTATCTTTGTATAGGTACGGAAAGATTCTGCGAAGACATCAAGGACATGATCGGCTTCCGACCTGGCCTGTACTGGAGGATCTGCTGGCGATTTGTTGCTCCTGCCTTTCTCCTCTTCATCATCGCCTACGGTCTATTGGACTACGAGCCTTTGCAATACGAAGACTACGTGTATCCTGGTTGGGCTAACGCTCTGGGCTGGCTCATCGCTGGGTCTAGTGTCATCTGTATACCGACGGTTGCTATTTACAAGATTATCACTACGAAGGGAACCTTCTTTGAGGTATAGGATTTGATTCTATTGAAAATTATTCTTAAATATTTCATTTGTTCTATTATAAATTAGCAGCAGCTAAGCAGTATGAAATCGATCATTGACATATCACCATAGTATTCTGAAATAAAAAAACCATTATAATTATTTTGATTAGTTATCATTAGTTTAATTATTTCGTCACTTTTCCTACAGAAACTACGTCTACGATCCTTGCATTTATATCTTGTTTGCTTCTTTCATTCTCATCAATCCTTTTATACAAGTTCATGAGTTTAGAGTACTCTTAACCTGGCCTTTAATGAAAATGGCCAGGATTTGGTCCAGTAACGTTCGCTTTGGTCTTCCCCTTCCAAAATTTCCTCATCTTACGAATCTCTTTTGTTAGTCTCTAAATAATCCATTTCAAACATTTTTATATATTTTTTTAATTAATAAAATTATTTCAATTTTTGTTTTCCAGCGTCTCCATATCCTGACAACGCCATACGCTGACACGCACAGTACAGTCCACAACGGGATGGTAGTGTCGGAGAGCGGGGGGGTGAGGTTGGCGTCTGCGGTGACGACGCCGGGGACGCCGCCCGCCCCCACCGCCCCTGCCGCTCCGCACGGACAGCCTGCGCTTGTGTGAGCGACGCTCTCCTTTGACGTCTATTACGTGTAATCATAGAGGGAGTATCTCTATGTATACTCCCTCTACGCGTGTAATAGACGTACGCTCGGGACAATTGTACGAGTATAGCGCCTTAAGACGACTAGCACAGTACAGTCCACAAAAGAAGGTGGGATGTTGAAGAAGGTGGGATGTTGGCGTCTGCCGTAATGACGCCCGCCCCCGTCGCCCTCCTGCCTGCGCTTGTGTGGGCGACGATCTTCTTTGACATCTTTTACGTGTAATGCCGCAGCCAGACACTATCCGAGTAGCGTAGGAAGTAGCGAGGGAAATAGGCAGGGAAGTTTAGGCCAGATTTCTCGTCCTGCCGCATTTCATGCCGCTCAAATGTGTGGACAAACAGGGCAATATCGCGGCAGTACGAGCATTGTGTGGTTGCGGCTTAATAGACGAACGCTCGGAACAATTGTACGAGTGTCAATGTGTAAATAATTAGTAATAGTCCGACTAGAAAAGTAAAAATACCTTGACATTTTGCGGAAAACGAAGAAACTATTTTCTTCTACTAGAATACAGGTTATATTTTAGGCCAGGCTATGCATACAACGAAATAAAAAAAAACCTGGCTTGGGGCGACACAAGTATTTTTAGCCGTCTTTTTAGCATATCTACCTACTTAGTATGCTAATTGACGAAGAAATATTTTTTTTAAATGGCGAGGATTTTTATTTTTCTGGTCAGGCTACACAAAAGAAATGCTCGACAGTGAATAATAGTATTCTGAGTTAAATAATTAGTTTTGTAGAGCGTTAACGACAAAACAGTGGTATGAGCCATGTAAGAATTATACTGTTTTTACCAGTGGACATGAATTGTAATAATATGATTTTTAATAAACAATAATGACGTTTTTATATTATACAAATTCTCTGTCTCTATAAAGCTCATTAATATACTAATAAATTTTGTAATTATTAATATCATAACATTCACTGTCGGGGTCTATCCATTCGCGGCCGGCGTCTTTGGACGATATAAAAAAAACATACTAATCGCGAGGATACGATTTATTTTGACATAAGACAATTTGTCTTTAGCATAAGAAATATAGTATAAATCTGTAGAACATGATGCATGCAAGGCTTATCTGTCACGATTCATAGAGAGAACTCGTCAAAGTGTTAGCGAATGTTAAAAATTAAGCGTAAAAATTCGAGTTATTATTACTTTTCGGCATTTTTAATGAATGCCGTGTCTTAGGAAATAAGTAAAGTCATAACCGTAGGTAAGCTCGATTTTGACAGTTAACATCGAGTCTGCTGATTGAGTATTAATTTCAACTGTAAAAATTAAAGCTGTTGATTTTGAGTAGGTATGAATAAATACTCATAGAAGTTAATTAATAGTGTTTCCTTGTAGAGCATTAAGTAAATGTTTCTGAATTATTCAAATAATATATTCATCGTGTATAAAAAGTAGAAAAACTTTGCTATTTAACGACGCTTTCAAAAGCTATTAGTTCCGAGTAGTTTTAGATATAAGTATACCTACTTAATACAATACCTAATGAAAGTTATCGTTACTTACATGGTTATGATAATTAAACATAATATTATAATAATTAATTATCTCAGTATTTATATTCATATTTAATAAGCACTGGAAAAAAATGGATAATAATTAACCACTTTTTATTTCTTTTTTCAGCTTTCAGAAAGTATTTACTTAGGAATTTACATAAATGTACCTAATCACAAAAATACTCTTAATACGAGATTTTTTTTAATTAAAGTAAATATCTACTACATATTTAGTAAATAATATTTCTTATCTAAGTCCTATAAATCTTGTTAGTAATCTATTTAATTATTTATATTATGGTAAAATTTAAGAATAAACATCAGAGCCTTTATGGTTTATTTAATAAAATTTTTAATAGTTCACAAAACTAATAAATAAATATTATACATTTTCTGATAATAGGGATAAAAATTATTAAAAATATTAACTAGATAAATTGTGACGCATTTTAAATGTTTGCAATTGTATACTTTTTAAATTATTTCCTTCATATTTTAGAATTAGTTAAGTAAGTTTGTAAATTTCGTATTTCAGCAAACCGTCGTTGTTTAAGTAGATAATATTATAGTTACGCCTAATAATAATAACTTTGCATGCACAAGTCAAAATAGACTTGAGAATAAAGGCCGAAAATTGAATTTCTACACCTGGTTTAATAAAATTCGTATAAGTTTAAGTACAATTTTGTAGTACATACCAGAAACTTCAAAAACTTGGTCTTGTATTTTTAAATAAGTTTTTTTTGACTGTGCTTATGCAAGGTGTTGGCGATTGGCCAAAGCGCAAAAGGTTGAAGCTGGAACAATTAGTCTAATTTATGAGACGCTACACAGAATCCTGAACAATATAATATTGTTATGAATTTTTGTCTTATTCGTAGATGTAGTTTACCGTAATTATTTTGATCCTATAACTAAATATAATTTTTATACAACTAACACTCGTCTACATTTCTTATTATATGTCGTTAAAATGCGGTAAGTGTATCGAATGCTTTAGATCTGTAGTTATGTAGACTATAGATGTTAGTCGTCACTATGATATACATATTATATAATAATTATTACTCATTATTAAAAATTGGTTTCAATTTTACAAATATGTATGTACCTACCTAGTTGAAAATATTCCGTATAACACGAACATTACGATGGAACGGTAATATTATTTAAAAAAATATTATCTAAGTTGCAGAAGTATATTTCAATGTACCTGTTGAAAATTGTAATGTGTGTGACTACGGAATTAGTCTAAGACTACTTGACAAAATAAATATTCAAATATCTAATACTTTCTAAATAATGTTTAAAACGTCGATAGAATCGACAATTTTGTTTTCAAGAAAATGCTGTGTAGATAATAGAAAAGTAGAAAATAAGTTAGGATGTTTAATCGGTGTAAAAATAATAAAGTTCATATACCCACATAAGAAATAATAGTTAAATTTATTTACACATAAATAAATTTAAAAGCTAATAGTTAAGTCCAAATATTAATAATGAATTTTCGATATTTATAAAATATAACGAATGCATTTATCCATAATAGCATTTAACAATGTAATATTATCAATTTATAAGTATACTTATATGTACTCTTTTAATCTCTAAATGTTGTGACTGTTTAAAAATTACATTAGTGTATAAGTGTGTTTTAGGTGCTCCATTTTTTAAAAACATTTTTTGTTTTGATTTTCAAGTAATAAGTTTGTTACTATCCATCACTCCGGTATGGGCAATACGGATTGATGAATTGTACACATTTAAAATGACTTATAATTAAAATTTTAGACACCAGAGAAATATAATTATATAAATATGGATGGTTAATGGTTTACACGACAATCTTACTTAAACTATAATATCATTACTGCTAAGTGATTACTACGGATACTAATATCTTTTTTCATTAGTAGCAATTCTTGTTCTTAGAATTATTCGTAGTTAATTGCGCACGACATTCGAGAAATTCAACTAAAGTTTAATTTTATATTTCATTACTTATATCTCTTAATAATAATAATTATTATAATAATTAATAATAATAGTTTGTTACATACAAATAGCTTGCTTTGTTAAGATAATCTGTCAAAAATAATATTATTTTATCAACTGTCAAATTTAAAGCTAATTACTAAATCGAATGTCAAAACCAAGGCTACGATTGTGTGTTGCGCAATTAAAATTAAAGTTAGATAAACTAGAATCCAGTATGAAGATGGTGTAGTATTGTTGTAACTCTATGCTTAATCTAGATAATTCAAAAATATTTTATTGTAACTTTCTCTTTGCAATAATGAATGTATTTTGCTTATTAATTAATATGACATATATCCGATATTCGTAGCTGTTATAATGTTAACAGATCAATAGTCATACCAGCCATTATGACTATTGATTTATAGAATAAAATTTATACGTAACATAAATTGTGTTTTAATTAAAGCGTTATCCATATTTAAGAATGGGATCAAATTACATCCAACAGCACCCATTTCAAAATTTACTACACATTGTAGAAGACATTTAAACCAAAATTTGTGCAAATGTTTATACAAATTACAATACAGTTTAAACTTAATCTTCTTTACGCAAGTACAAACAAAATCGAAGCTTTTAAATTCAAAAGTTTATCTAAAAAAGATCCAAATCGTAGACTCGTTTTCGAAATACACGATACTCATTGTTAATATTATTTAATAATACTTAATCATGAAGGAAGTTTTGTACAATATCAGTCAATATTATATAAAAAAAATAGAAATACACACAATGTCGTAGACCACCTTTTTTTGTTTTAGTATGGCTTCGCATACGCATTTAGCCAGTTATCGAGTAATATTTTTTATCAAGTAATTGAAGCTATAACTTCGTAGTCGAGAGGGTAAACCGCGGAGGCTTATGTAGGTATAGTTTTGTTTATTTTTCTCCATGTTCTTGAGTAGGTACCTATTTCCGGTAATATATAAAAAAAGTCATTTATAATGTTACTACTACTAAATGCTGGAATAATATTCCCCCACCAATAAAAAAAATCAAGTCTAAATTTAAATTCAAAAAATTATTGAACCGATTTCTCCTCGACAAACAGATGGAATTCCAGCTTCATGTGGCGGAGTTTTCTTTCTTATAGCAAATATTTATATATTATACTATGTGTAACTTATATGTGTAATCAATATTATATTTAATAATGTACAAATTTAGTAATTATTCATTCATATTACATTTTTATATAAATATTCTTTTTCTTTTTTTATTTATTATGTAGTTATAGTAAGTAAATATAATAATAATAGTATAGTAGGTAAATTTAAACTTGGGAATAAATTTGATTGTTGGTTTTAATACTGTAGGTACTTTAATGTTATATAATTTTTCTTTTTGTTCTTTTTTATATGTTTTAAACTAGTTATATGTTTTAATTTGGTTTTGCTTTAAATATAGGTTTATGTTGCCTGTTTTCATGGTGGCACTTAGAACTGGGTCCTAGCTGAAAATCAGCGCTGTATGTTCTTTGTTTATGGGGAGCATACAGCAATATGCTGAGCTAGGACCTTTTTCTAGGTTATGCCACATATCGCAGGGTATTATTCTTAAATAATTGTGGTGTGTGGCATAATGTAGTAATAAATATATTTTCTTTCTTTCTTTCTTTCTTTCTTTATGTTGTCCAAAATCTTTGATAAACCAAAATTCTATAAAGACAGTTCAATAAATATCATTTCTTGTTTGTGTTCGAGACTCACATGTTTCTTTTTTTGCCCTATAAATAGTGCGAAAGTGGTCAAATCTATTATTTATTTTATTAATATTCAGTCAAGTCAAGTTATGCATGTTTTGCTTTAGTAAGGCGAAGGCAAACGAGAGTCCACCGAGAAAGTGGAATAATCACTTAAAAACCTTTTGTTCAACCTCCACTTTTCTTGTGCAACTTTACAGAGCTATATTGAATATTTTTTTCAATAGAGCTGATAATGTGATTCCTAGGATTTTCCCGCTAAACTCCATCACTTTTTTAATGTTCCCGCCAAAAAGGATTCTTAACATCATCATGACGTTATATCCGCTTTTTCCCCGTAGACAGACAATAGAAGCTTTGATGGCGCCCGCTGAATTCTCATCTTTGTATTATTTATTTTTTGAATTTGGATTGGATTGGATTTATAAAAAAATATTAAACTTATTTAAATTGCACAAAATATATTCATTTGTAATAAATATTTTTTATGTGTGAGTCCACATCCTCCTTGAAAAACGGATGACAGTTTTGTTAGTGTAGTTGTGTAGTTAAAGTCGGATGCATTATTTATGACCGAAACAAGGTGTGGCAGGTGTATCTGACTGTAGTGGGTGCGATACTATTCCATTGGTAATTAGTCTGATACTCAAACCCAAACAAAATCACAGGCAGACAAACAAAATCACGTGCGCCACACGACAAGTTTGCGCGTGGCCAAAATCAAGAACTAATCAAATGCCGCCATCTTGTCGTTTATCTCTATCTATCTCTAGGCGGGTAAAAGAGATCACGGTACAGCTGGCATCAAGAGCGCCACCAATCGCAGAGAAACTTATCTTGCGCGCACTCTACAAATAATTATTATTAGTCTGTGATTTTTTTCCGTTTCTGAACGCAACCTTGTGGTTTTTGACAATGAATGCCAATCTATAAGTTTCAATTGTCATTTGAATCCAAATTGACATTTGACACTGACAGCTTTCTAAAAAAAAGCTTTAAATTCTTTTACGTGCGTATTTCTGTAATTAATAATTATTAATAACGCGATAAATTGTGAATCACAATGGAAAACAAACCTGAAGAACCAATTACACCTGACCATATAATATTCAATGCGATAGCTCAGGGCGATCTGGTGGAGTTCAAGAGTATCCTCGCGCAGCATAAAGGCAACGTCGATTTCTTCGACGAAAATGGTATGACGGCACTTCAGCACGCTGCTTATAAGGGTAGCAAGGAAATGGTGCAACTGTTGCTCGACAGAGTGAGTACATATTAGTATTTAGTACATCACTATAATGACAATAGATAGTTTTCACCTAATTGTTAACCTCTTTGTTTCGCGATTGCAGGGTGCAGACGTGATATCTGGCAAACATGAGTATAATTACACAGCCTTACACTTTGGCGCGTTATCTGGTAACTCTGAAGTGTGCAAACTGCTGTTGGACGCTGGAGCGAAGCCGATGACGACGAACTCCGTTGGGCGAACCGCCTCGCAAATGGCTGCGTTCGTCGGTAACCACCACACTGTCGCAACCATCAACAACTATGTGCCGTTGAGTGAAATTTCCTTCTATTCTGTTCCGCAGGGACAACAAACTGAACCTTACCTGCCCCCATTCTTAGTGGAACCGTTACACAAATTCGTACTCTGTGTAAATATCCATCCAGTTAGATTAGCTCTTAACTTACAACACACACCAGCTTTATTGGACAATGCAGACAAGGTTAGCAATGTTCTTGAGATGCTTTGCAAGAGAGAAATGACTCGAGGGAGTGATACAAACGAAGTGATGGCTTTTAAATATCACTACCTAGCTTATGTCATAAGAGAAATAAACAATATAAGAGACAAACAGAAGCCAAATGCAGACAAAGAGGATAAGAAGCATGATATTGTAGAGATGTTTGCTAAGAAACTTCTAAAACCTGGAAAGGATGGTGTGTCTTTAGATCTAATGGATTCATTCCTCAAGGATTGTGTGCGGGAGTTTCCGTATAGAGAATGTACAACTTTCCACCAGATGGTTACTTCTTTAACGAGTAAGGACCCTCCTCCTGCTTTGTCAATCATAAACTGCACTATTAACGGTCAGAGAGGGTTTGTGGATGCAATCCCATACTGCAGCACATGCGGGGAAGAGAAACCAGCTAAAAAGTGTTCTAAATGCAAGTCTGTCCAGTATTGCGACAGAGAATGCCAGCGCCTGCACTGGTTTGTCCATAAAAAGGCCTGCAACAGAGAATCCAGCGTTCCCAATAACACATCTAACTCTAAACCAATTGTAGATGCTGCAGAATTGACGTCTGAACTACAGAATCTTGTCGCTGGATAGTGAATTTGTAGTTTGATTTCAAATATTTATAAGGCACAATTATTTTTGCTGATAATAACATAACTTCTATTTAGTTGGTGCATATACTAAACTTGCTATGTGCATATTATTGTAGGAAATTTTTCAATCACAATACATACAATTTCTGTGTTGTAGTATACTTTTTTAGCTTATTAATATATTAAGAGATGTAGGCAATTTTTGTGGACAATGCATTATTGCATTGCTTATATGTCGCTTTGCCAACAGTCATGGCACAAAGTAATGTTCAAAATTAATAATTAAATGCAATTTTTAACTAAATTTAAGAAAATACTTTATAAAATTTATTCAATCAACACTATTTTAGACTATTAGAAATCTTTATTCTAAAGTTATATATTTATATAACTTCCTGTTGGTCTAGTAATAGTCTGTTTAAAGGCATACTTTACTGTTTAAAAGTAATTATATAGTAAGACTACTTGAAATAAATGATTAAATAGTATTTTCTTTTATTATTACTATACTGACTGTAATTATTTTAACTATATGACCAAAAGACAGACAGAATTTGACATTCAAGTTGAATTTAATGTTATTTTTATTATTTTATGAAAGACATCACATGAATATATAAAATGTGTTAAAAGAGATAATAGTTTTAAAAACATTTATTCATAAAGCAGGTTTAATACTTGTACCAAGGCTTTGTATTCCACATGCATTTAGGACTAATTTCTTGTGAATTTAAATGTGTTTATAAATTAATAGGAATAGTAATTAATGTCTCATAGAACAGTAGTATCTGCTTATAATGACACGAAGAAATACTGGTGCTTTGAATATCTGCAACCATGCACCTCCATGTGTAGTGATAATAATCAAATAGTTTAGTATAATATAGGTAATGTAGGTATGGGAATAACTGATCTTGATCACGTGACCTGTCGATAGCAAATGTCATTCCCATACATTTTTCTAATTTTCGAAGCGTTTGCGGTTGTAGAAAGAGAATCACGTGCCACTTGTCTACAGGGGCTGTTACTTTATCTATAGTAGATATAGAACATATTCTTAGATTTTCTTTGAATTTTTGTGAGATTGTGACCTGTATTTACAGACTTCAAAATAAATGTACTAAATAATACCAAAATATAGCATTTTTGATTGCTAAAACCTACTGGACCAGATAGTTACTAGAAATAGTAAAATTATATTTTGTAGTTTAATTGCAATCTCCTAAGAACCTTGACAAAATATCCAGCCAGTGTTGTCATATAACTCATCATGTATGTATCATTTATAACTTAGGCATTAGTTGCTAGGTGCATTACAAAATCATTAAATTTGAATATCTCACTGATTAATTTTGCTTACTTTAGCACTCACATAAGGGTAGGTAAATAATTCATAAATTATGAAACAAATTCAACCTGAATCCCTACCATACTTATGTGGTTAATCTATTAACTTTCAGCGTTTATAAATTGGCGAAGGTCCATCATATGGCTCTCGGACTAAAATGGCTTGTCATTATAGGCAAACACCAATGTTAATTACCGTATTGTTCTGTGCCAGTGCTTTAAATGTGAATTGGTTGTATAATATTATTGATATGTGGTTCAAGAGCTGGTGGTGATTTTTAATGAAGCGCTTTTAAAGTTGTATTTTAAATTAAACTTTTGTAAACAACATGTGATTATTATGAATGAAGTGAAGACGACGGCTTCCTTCTTCTGTAGTAGATAATATAGCTTAGTGGTAGGCTGGACGCCTACCTATATATTATAACCACAGAAGGCTCTCTCCGGTTGGCAGATCAATATTTCTCATTTTAATATATAAATGCGAAAGGTCATTCATCACGGTATCTCGAAAACCGCTTGACATACAAAATTGAAATTTGGCAGGGAGGTAGATTATACCTAGGTAGTAGACGTCTACTAAAAACGGATTTTGTGAGAGGGCCGGATTAAGGAGGTTTATGAGAAGGACGAAGTAGTAATATTTGGAATTTTCAAAAACGGTTCGGCAGATAGAGATTGCTCTCTACAATACCACAAATATTACTCCTCTATATTATTAGTAGGTATTATTTATTTACTGCAATAACATCACTAATCCCACCAGCTCTTCGCTTATAGGTTATAATGTTGAAATTAAAAATAATTAAATGCTACCTCCAGAGCTGCAGTTTATTCTCTATTAAATAAGAATAGTAGGCATGTAAATCCAGTTTATTCTTGTTGTTGTAAGTGTTTACTAAATTAGAGTAATTCTTGTGTCACTGTATACATTAGTATCACTTTGATTTAAAAATGTAATAGTAAAAAAATATTACACAAAATTCTGTCTTTTTTATTACCTTCTGATTGTTACTTTCTTCCTTTGTCAGGTTATCATTGTATATCGAAGAAATACTCGCATTAGCTAGGATTCGTAAATCCACTAAAGTTATTCGAAGTTAGTGAGTAGCAGTAGCAAAGAGTGAAATTTTCTCGTAGGTAACTCGTTCTTGTGATTTTTAAGTCAGAATGTGGTTTTGGCTGAGTGCATTATATTGTTAACGTCCGTAAAATTTGTGGATTTTTAAAAGTAACCCGATAGGAATCGGGTTGTTAGGAGCCATCACCCCTGGTGAGCAGCCCAGCTGGGTCCAGAACCTCTCGTTTGTATGCGGTGCTTATACTGGGCTGAGCCGGAGAGATCTTCAAAAGAAAGTTGAGTGGTTTATGTCTGGATCATAAAGCCAGTTTTAACACTATTCCTCTTAGTAAAGTCACAAAATTTTCACCCTAAAAGCCCGCCAACTCGCTTGGAGCATCGTGGTGAGCCTAAAGTCCAAAACCCCAAAAATTTTTATCATCATCAATAACATCCCATATTCGGCTTACTGTAGAGTACGAGTCTCCTCTCATAATGAGAGGGGTTAGGTCACAATTCCACCACGCTGGCCCAATGCGAATTGACAGACTTCAGACACTCCAGTATGCAGGTTTCCTCACGATGTTTTTCCTTCACCGTTTGAGACACGTGATATTTAATTTCTTAAAATGCTCATAACTGAAAAGTTACATGTGCATGTCCCGGACAAAATTCGAACCTACGCCCTCCGGATCGAAGGCAAAGGTCATATCCACTGGGCTATGGCACTGCTCTCAATATAATCAATATTTATATAGATGTTTTTTTTTTATTATTTAGGTACAAGTTAGCCCTTGACTACAATCTCACCTAATGGTAAGTGATGATGCAATCTAAGATGGAAACGGGTTAAGTTGTTTGGAGTAGGATGAAAATCCACACCTCTGTTGGTTTCTACAAGACCATGTACCGGAACGCTAATTCGCTTGGCGGTAAGTCTTTGCCGGTAGGCCTGCCTCTGTATTAGGCTATTCAAATAGGCCAATGAAGGTGCTAAACTAAGTAGATGTATGATGTATGTAACTTGGTAGTTAAGGTGAAGAAATCAAAACAAAATACTTATTACTTAAAAAATTTATTAACTTTCTTATAATAGTTTCTATGTACATTATCTACACTTAGATTAAAGTGCATAAATTAGACATAGTTTATTTAAACAAACAGCTAGCTTATTATTAATAGGTAATTAAGTTTGCATAAGGCACATTTATCACATAAAATATAATAATATACCTAAACTTTGAGAACCGCACCCGACTACTATGTATAATGTGTAACCTACATATCTATTAACAACTTTTCATGGCGTTTTTTTGTCTGTCTCGATCTTAAGATTTGTCATAACCTCAAAAAAGACTATGACAACAGACAAAAAAGATATCTACAGCCCTAAAAACCGTTCATTGTCGTAGTCGGGTAAGTTCAACCCTATTCGTTATCAATTATCATCTATCTACGAGGTAGCTTTAGGAAGTAACATCGATATAATTATTTACATTACAATGTAAATATTGCATATTATGCCCGTCAGATTTCCATAACAGAAATCAGGATAAATTAAAAAACATTATCTAAAATTCAGAAGTGGGATCAGCCTTCGCCCAGTAGAGCGCTGATCGTAAAACTTTTGATGCGTCGGCACGGAGCGGGGGGTGGTGGTGAACGGAGGTTTGCAGGGGGAGGGGGGAGTGCAGCACCCCATGAAGAACTTAGGAAACTACCCGCTAAAGTGTTGGCAGGCCACATTCCTAAAGGCATCGGCATATGTAGAGGATTCATGTATGGTAACTCAGGGGGGTAGAATGTGGGTGGAGGACTGACGTTCTCCGGTACCACGAGGGGGGCTGGCGAATCTATTAATGGCGGAGATCTCGGCGATGAAGACCGGAGGCTGCCTTCTTCGGAACAGGAAGACGCTGCATCTGAACACGGGCGTTTGGCGTCAGTAGTCTCATTTTGAGTTTCATTGCTGCCATCTGATTCCACGTTCTTTCTTTTGCACTTGGACTGACCACAGGCTCTGAAACCCTTCGCGAATGGATTGTTGTCGATCTTCAGTTTTGTTATCCTGTCGTTCTGTGGACAAACAAAATACAATATTAGTTAATAACTCTTTGTCAAGTATCATGATTGTATTAATGTGATGTTTTATAGTAAGTGATCATTTATCTAATTCATTCATTCATTTATCATATCGGAACGCTAAATCGCTTGGCGTTATGTCTTTGCGGGTAGGGTGGTAACTAGCCACGGTGAAGCCTCCCAGCCAGTACTACTACTAACTTAAACTTTACAAACTAAAAAATAAACTTCATAAAGTATGTATGTAGTAATAGATACAGTCAAGCTATTCCTGAAAGTCAGTTTGCTTTCAGATGTAGGTACACCTAGTGGTATCTAAGGCAGTCAAGCTCGTTACTGTGTATAAAAGTGAAAATCTATAGTTTATAGAAATTTCACCAAATAATACGTTTGTAGTAGAAAGTGATTGCACAAATTGACCACTAGTTGTTTTTTCATGGCGTTCATTTAAGATATTGATTTGCTATTGCTATTAAGTTTTAATTTGATAGAGTTATTAATCTACAAGGTGGCCAGATAACTATTGTGACTTCACATCCTCGCATGCCGTCACGATTTCTACATCATTTTAATGAATCTATTTGGCGGTTACCTACCAATGTTTTTATTTCTCTTTTAATTACTTAGCTACGTATTCGTCGGGCCCACCTACAAATTATAATCAATGTTGTGTAGGTAAATACCCGATTGGTTTTTCTTGTCGTCTTTCTACTTTGCTACATTTTCTTAAATTTGTTAATTTATTTAAGTTTGTTAATCTTATGTATTAAACGATCACAAAGGGATGAAAATAAAAAAATCTATTGTTGTCTTAATAGGTAGCTATAAAGCTTTCGGTAATATGCTATCGAAAAGCTAGTAGGTACATTTTCACAGATAAGCAACTCATCATATGTAGACAGGTCCCTTACCACAGAAACGAATAGCGAACGACTGAAATCTATCTACAAATATTCTAATAATTATTATAAACGCGAAAGTTATGTTTGTTAGTCTTTAACACCGCAACTACTGAACCGATTTGGCTGAAATTTGAAACTAATATTAACTTTTTCTTTATTATTAAAAAGAATTAAGACCCTGGACTAACACGTAGGCTACTTTCCATCCCGGAAAAATCAATGGTTCCCTCGGGATTTGTGATAAACTGAATGCCACGCGGACTAAGTCGCGGGACGACGAATTCTAAGATGGTAGCGGACGAACGCGAAAGAAATTCTAGTTTATTCTACACATACCTAACTGTAATAAAATTATAGTAGGTAAGCGACGATAGACAATTTTAATGCTGGAAAATCAGATAATATGTACTATTGCTTGTAATAATGCTTGTTCCAATGTTACGGTGAGTTCCTTATCTCAATGGGAATGCAATTCAAACATCCGTTTCCGTATCCTACAACTAATAGCCTGTGGAGCTGAGGATGATTGTCGCACATGTGTCATGTGTGGTGGCGACAGGCCAATTAGCGTGGCGTGAGCGCATCGCCGGTCTGGAGACCACAGGCGCCAAGCAATGCGCCCCAGCTAACTGAAACGCGAAATGTGATACTTATTTACTTCCTGCGCTTTTTTTTTTTTTGCTTTCAGTACTTTTAATGGCAAAATTGGAACACTTGTATGTTTAAGACAGTCTGGTAGTGGATTTGGTAAAAGAGTTGGATTTTAAATAACGATCCCGTGTCAAACAAAAGTTTGTTTATTTGAGAATGTATAAATTTAATTTATGTAAGTATTTAAGCGGCTGATTCGGTATATTGGATTTCGTCAGATAAGACGATTTGCATCAAATGGATAAAGTTTAGCTTTTGCCAAAAATTTTTGCGCCATTCTGAATAAATCGTAGAGGTGTATGGTGTCTCGGAACTGTGCGAGATTGCGTTATTACTTCAAGATAGTACAAAATATGATAATAGTTAAAATAATATTCAAAACAGAACACAGAGGTACAGGTAGTTCCAGTTCCTAATTGGGTATGATTGCAACTAAATACAGACCTCTAAGTCTATTTACCTACTAAATGTTAAATTAAATTAAAGTCTTTTGATACCTACTCTTCTTGACAGCTGCGAGACGTACCTAGTATTAATAATAATTGTTTATATTTTAACAGATTCTTCAGATTCTGACCAGGTAATTAAAATCCATTAACATGGAGTCGATAATCAACAATGCTACATCAACATTTCGTAGTCACTTGGTGAGTGCCATCCGAGTTTATCTAGCGAAATCCCAACGGCAAATAGTCCCGTCGCGATACGCGAAGTCACTTGTAAAAGACTGTTTACAAGATGTGATAAGGCGGCGCCGGCGGGTGCCGTTTGCTTAGCGCACCAGATAACCGTACAACTTAGCGAGTTCGAGAAGCTCGCTAAAAGCTTCGTTTTTCACTCTCTTCAAACGCCTTTTAAAATTAGTCGGTTAGTTAAAACGAACGCTCGAGATGTGCAAGGCGCCGCCCCCGGTCCGCCCTGTCGCCGTGACGTCACGCCACAAACCTGCAGTTGCTTTTACTTTTTGCGTTTACTATTTCACATATTTGCGACTGTCCCGTCGCCAGTTTTTTTCAATATGTAATTAGGTCTGTGTAAATTTGACTTAGCTATCGGCAAAACTATCGAGTGGAGATTTACAAACATGCGACGTCTAGACGAGATGATTAATCATGTATAAATATTTTCGGTGCGTTTGTGTGGTAATCGTAAATCGTGCATTGTTAGCTGGGCTGGCGTGCCACCTAGTTACGCTTTTAAATGGGCGTCGGCTATCGTGAAGGGGATTTTCTAATTCGATGGTAATTCGTAACAATGAGATGACTGGTGGACGTTCGAGCGGGGATAATGCGTAATGATACGCCGCCGGCCATTGTCGAACACGCTGTCCCGTTATGCGGACAATTCCGGGATTATCCCACAAAGCCGCCGGCACCGTAATCGTAATTGTAAATGGACGCGAGAAGCAGTTCGCGCCTCGTTGCCGTCAACATAAAGCGCGCCGCGAGGAGTCGGCTCGACCTAATTACTGCACGATGGATTATGCAAGAAAATGACGCGTACCGCTGAGCGAGAAAAGGAAAAAGCTCTGTGTAAGAAAACAAACAGCGGGAGGGCGCCACAGGGCGGCAGATCTATTACGGGACGCTTATTATACACATTAGTATAGTGTATAGTATTATTGAGCCGTGATATCCCAGTGGATATGACATCTGTCTGCGATTCGGAAGTCGTAGGTTCGAATTTGGTCAAGGGGCATGAACCTCTAACTTTCAGTTAGGTATGTGCATTTTAATACAATTAAATATCACGTGTCTCAAACGGTGAAGGAAACCATCGTGAGGAAACCTGCACACCAGAGAATTTCCTTAATTCTCTGCGTGTGTGGAGTCTGCCAATCCGCATTGGGCCAGCGTGGTGGTCTATTGGCCTAACCCCTCTCATTCTAAGAGGAGACTCGAGCTCAGCAGTGAGCCGAATATGGGTTGATAACGACGATAGTATTATATGTATACACTGGTACGTATAGGTAGGTAACACGGCTATAAAGTTCTGAAGTATTGCAGCCCCTTTAGCTCTAAAACTAAGTAACAATAAGAGTATTAGAATTGTCCAATACTTAACTAGCTGTATACTTTTATCTTTAAGAACCGTACATTTAATAGACTAAAATCAATGGGATTATGTTTCAGTGCTGACATTGTTTGCGACAATTTTGTTCTAAGAAAGATAGTTCATTGTTTGTCTGTCAATTCCAGAAGCTAGAATTATGCACTTGACCTTACAAATGGTATCTATTATCAAGTTATCAGTAAGTGCTACAAAACAAAGACGCCGTTAGTTAGCTAAGTTAGTGTTACTGAGTAACCGTTGAATCACCAAATCTCGCACTTTACTCAAACAATGCAGAACTGTTAAGCAAACGGGCCGACGAATTTTTAAATTAGCTGCTTTTGTTTTCATAACCGTCGCCGATGACCGAAGCCGGCGTCGCAATCTCGGAATTTTTTGCCCGGCGTGTGCTGTGAAAGCTTTGGCGCCTTGGAGGACCAAAAAAATCTGATGTTACTCACAAGTGCGAATCACGCCGTTTTCTGGGTAACGTACTACGATTTCGTAGAAATTGAGTTTGATCGTATCGGTTATTTCCTACTGGGGTTCACCTTCGAAAACTTCAGGTGCCTAATAAAAAAGCGTTTTTAGGAAATCAAACTATTTTTGTTACAATTCTTAATGGTTTGGTTGCTTAAGTCCCGAAAAATATAAATTGGCTGATGTCTGAGTTTTGCTACCGCGCTATGTAGTGTGTTTTTACCACCCGAGTGGCAAATGCATATCAAATTAAATGACATCGCTGTCAAGAGCTTACTTGTACTTAAAATTAATCAAGAATTGTGAATTACCTAGTAATTTTGCTATGAAAAACTGAATCCAAGCGACGTCATCCAAACCATATAAAAGGAGATGGTCCATTTCAGGTCCACTCTTGTTCCCCGTATCATTAAAATTAAAAAAATACAAGGATTTTATTAAAAGATATTAGAGTGAATAAATGTAACTAATTAAAAAGAAATAAATATAATTAAAACCCAAGTTTTTGAATTTTATCAAGATGGCGCCCTTAAAGTAACTATGACATGACAATTGACAGCAAACGTCAAATCGATTACTATAATGAAAACGTCATCAACCCGCCATTATTACCCGTATTAGTGTTGCATTTCTTGGGAGATAATAAATATTATTTCGAAAAAATTAAAGTAAATTCGTAGATTTGTATAATCAAAAATAGTTAAAAAAAATATTTTCTTTTATTTCCGCTAGGGTACAATGAGTGATCCTGGGCTCCATACAATTTTGGACCATCTCCACACCAAACGTTAGTACGTTACGTTCAGGAATTTTAGTCGCAGCTTGAACATCTCTCGAAGCGTCTCTCGACTAGCAACTTTGTCGCTAGGTTTTTCTCAAGTAGATTACGATGAACTTCGGCAATTGACGCCTGCCTGAACATAGAAAGAGATGTAGTTACCTGGTAAGCGGTGACAGCGATGAACTCAGTCTCGGCGAAGGAGAAGGAGGCGTGCGGCGCGCCCCAGGCCAGCGCCGCAGCGTCGCGCGCGCGCACCACCAGCACGCGCGGCCGGTATTTGTGCATCGACGTCAGCACCATCTGCAACCAACACATCATCATCATCATCATCATCATCATCATCAACATCATCATCATCACCATCATTATCACAGACATAGCTTCCTGCAAGTAGGCCGCCCACTAAAGGCGACCAAGTATACTTGAGCGCTTATATTCGGCCGCGCTGCAAACTATACTACAGCCGTTCTTGATCCCCGATATCTAACGTCGCCCGGACGTGGGTTTTCTAAACTCACGATCTCGGGGGCGTCCGGACTGATTCACTCAGATCACGGTTACATAGGAGACGCCCTTAGAGAGCAGTTCCGTCCTCTATCTTTATTTCAGCCTTCGGGTCTCATCAGGCGATGCTTCTGCGCTCGCCCAAACCCCCCGGTGACGCCGTAGTGGTCCCACATGGAGCCATCGGCACTTACTCAACACGAAAAAAAAACTGTTCTTGATGAGTACTGTTTACCAACAAATAAATTAGAAATGAAGGTACAAAACGCATGACATTTTATAGCTTGTTTATTTTAAATTATGTATGGTTTGTTTATAAAATTTTATATAAAATATATTAACTATATCTAATTGTTCTAAGCATAATAATCAAATTTGTTTTCATTAGTTTAAGGAAGAAGTTAACTATAATTGTTATTAGGTGTGAAATTACTAGTGATTTATACCCTCATTTTTAATTTGTTTGTTGGTAAACAGTATTCATCAAGAAAGGCTGTAGTATAGTGTATAAACTCTGCGCTTTCCGTTGCGGGCTAAATTATTATTTACCTTGGGCCCCAATACAATGTCCATCATTATCAATATCAATGGTATTTTACATTATTGGAAAATGATGGTGACAAATGAATTCGTTAACATAAAACTCATTTTATGATTATAATGGTACCAAACGCAGCCAGTCTGACAACAGGGAGTAAAAAATTATAAGTCTGACAACAGGGAGTAAAAAATTAAAAGTCTGACAACAGGGACAGTCTGACAACAGGGAGTAAAAAATTATAGGTATACAGAACCAAATATTAAATAGATACGAGTTGTACCATTATGCAACAACTATTAAATAGAAAATTCGATAAAGTAGATATTTGTGCTTTTCAACTTCTGTTTATGACGAATTTTGTCATATCCTCTTATTTGTATAAGTCAGTTATTAGACAAACTTTCGCCAACTACGCCTGATGTTCCAATGATTTTTAATTAAAAACCACAAAGTGCTTAGACTAGATGTTAAGTACAAAAAACAATTTGGCGACACGTCTGTATGTTGCGGCGGCTACACACGCCGCTACGAGACAGGCTTATCGTGATCGCTACCTGCGGGCGCCGCACCCGGTGCACTCCAAGCGTAAAGGGTTCTGTTTTGTGTTTTCATGTACTTGTACACTTTTTTACGGTTAGAAACACTTTTTACGCGACTACCGAATTGTGATATACGATCTGTTTGTGCTCCGGATGGCACTAGCTTTTTTTTTTTTATTCTTGATAAGTTAGCCCTTGACTACAATCTCACCTGATGGTAAGTGATGATGCAGTCTAAGGTGGAAGCGGGATAACTTGTTAGGAGGAGGATGAAATCCACACTCCTTTCGGTTTCTACACGACATCGTACCGGAACGCTAAATCGCTTGGCGGTACGTCTTTGCCGGTAGGGTGGTAACTAGCCACGGCCGAAGCTTTTCACCAGCTAGACCTGGACCAATTAAGAAAATCTCAATCTGCCCAGCCGGGGATCGAACCCAGGAACTCCGTTTTGAAAATCCATCGCGCATACCACTGCGCCACGGAGGCCGTCAAAAGCTGTGTTTTACATTGGTTTGGATGCTAGTCCTGTGTGAATATCGGGATAGAAAGTAGCTTTAAAAGACATGGAATTTATTTCTTTGTCAAATTTTATCCAGATACGATCATCCTTTGATTCGTGATTGAATAACAAATACTTATACCTATATAAAATACTAGCTGCCGCCGCGTGGTTTCACCCGCGTGGTTTCCGTTCCCGTAAGAATATGGGAATAATTTATAAATTATATATGTATATGATACGATAAATGGGCTATCTAACACTGAAAGAATTTTTCAAATCGGACCTGTAGGTCCAGAGATTAGCGCGTTCAATCAAACAAACAAACAAACAAACAAAGTCTTATAATATTAGTATAGAAGTATAGATTCGCAAACAAACAAAGTATTCAGCTTTATAATATTAGTATAGATTCGCTGAATTTTCTAATTTTATTGTATACAAATACATCTTATACAAGGTATTAAGAAAATATAAACAAAAAGGTATATCACGGGAAATGGGAATTAATTTTTCTGTACATTGTAGGATTTTTTATATCTGATTTTAGATTAACTGTTTAGCTGCAGTGGTTTTTAATTCAGTTACGGCATACGATCTGATGTTAAAGATATGTGTGTGCAATGTGCATTAGTATAATAAAGTTTTATCTGTTTAATTTTTACAAATCAAATAACATTTTTAATTGGATTTTATTAAAATGTAGTTTCACGTAAAATAAAATACTACAGATAAAAAACATGTTGTAATTAATTAGAATTCATTTTACATGAAAATGCCTAATTTAACGTTCCCTTAAATAATTTAAATTCATATCAATTTACCTACTATGTAACAATTATATCTATCTACATTTGTATCTTCACGGTAAAGTAGCTAAAAGCAACGAAAAAATATCTAAAACCTCAAGTGAATCAACATAAACCTCATTATCAATTACTGTTATTAAGTAAAAGGAGTATGTGGACTTTCTTTACCCTAGCAATCTTGTCTTTCTTATAATAAATTTGTAGAGAGGTGAATTCTGTACATGAAATATATTTCCAAAATGACTATCAGGGGGTGATTAGTGATCGATACTGAAGCCAAAAAAGCAATCAGTAAAATTTTTGTCTGTCTGTCTGTTCGTTATAGAAACAAAAACTACTCGTCGGATTTTAATGAAACTTGGCGCAATTATTCTTCATACTCCTGGGCAGGTTATAGTATACTTTTCATCACGCTACGATCAATAGGAGCAGAGCAGTGAAGGAAAATGTTTGGAAAACGGGAGAACTTACTCAAATTTTACAGCGATACTACTGTAAGGGCTGGATTAAAGAGGTCTAAAAGCGGATGAAGTCGCGGGCGTCCGCTAGTATTTAAAAATTATTTGTCGCACGATACTTAAAAGTAGTCTTCTTTCAATTGTACTATTATAAATTATAAATTACATAGTTTTGGAGCATTTACGATTTTGTGGCTAAGATATTTATTATAATAAAGCAGTTAACAGACCATATTGCACATTAAGAGCTTTTACGCAGTTGTTCTCAAATATTCTTAACTTATTAGATACCTAATGGTGGTAGTTAGTCGAAAACTTAAAATTAAAACTAGCTACAAGGGCTAGGGTTATCAGCACCAAGGATATCTAAATAATTCGAATTCAAGCTGAGAGTTGGATTCCCTTTACTAGGATATTGACGTGCCCATTCTTATCCGAAGCTGTTGCCATAGATGCCGGAAAAATTAAGACGTGGCTTATATTAATATAGCCCTAAAAAATCTTACTCCAGTGACCGACTCCGCTGGCCATTGAGCTCAGAATGTAAAATATGTCATCATCAAACCTTCCTAGGACATTTCAGTTCCTTACTTAACTCGAGTTTTCCTGATCCTGAACAAGGTTCACAAGACCTTTCGAAAACAACACACGGGACGTTGATCTAGTCACGTCGCCGTTGCAACGCGTCTAATTGCATGCCAGTGTGTCACTCTATGTTAGTCGAACACATGTCGAGTCGATGAGGAGATAAAGTCGTCTAGACGTTTAAGCTAATTGCAGGTTGCATGTTTTTTATCTTTGCACGACGCCGATAGACGGCAGTCGGCAGTCCATGAGGACGTCGCGCTTAACTGCGGGTCGAGTTGATATAGCCACTGTTTGAATTTAAATTTTTAAAAGCCCGAGTCAACTGCAATGAAGGCTATGAGGATACATTGCCACTGTTTGAATTTAAATTTAACAGAGTCAGCTGCAGTGAGAGGTTTTGAGGATATTATGGGTGATTTTTCGTTTCTACTCCAACATCTTTCTAAATACAGCATTGAGGATTGACAAGATTTTTAAGCTTTCTACTTTAATTTTCACCATTAACTATATAATACAATTGCCTGACATTTCAGTAGTGCTTGTAAACATCAGCCATCAGCCAACTTGTCCTGTACATCCAGTACAGGACATGTTTTGATCTAAACCACTGATAAGTTTGTACTCGTATACTCGTATTTCTTTGAAAAATATATATATATATATATATGGCACAATAATATTTGCCGGGTCAGCTAGTAAATATTATTAGGTAGATGAAAAATAAAAAAGACATCTACTATTATTGCCAAATTTTCTAAAAGTTTGTAATAGGTACTTATACTACTTTTTGTGTAAATTGCGAATCGGGAATCGATTTCAAGAAATACCTGTCAAAGATTCATTAAAATTGTATTTAAAATGTAAACGTTATTTATAAGCATAATTTACTTACTTAAGTGTACTTACAAACAAGGATAAACCTAAGTAGATAACTTCAGTTGATATCTAATCGATGAGTCAAGAGCTCGCTACAATTTTATTACATGTAGGTACACAGATGAAGATAATATTGACGAGCGACATAAATTAATGCTCGTTAACTCCGTAAAAGCTTACTATAATGTTTTATTAATCGAGTGGAAAAATAAAAGTTTACTTGATAAGCCCGACCCGAGGCTTTGCTCTGTGTGACATTGCCACACATGCAGTGTTACACGCACGTTTTATAATTAAGAACCATGTTGAATAAGATTAATATTTTCCATCATCATTAACTCACTATTTTAATGGCCTAATACAGGGCCAGACCTTTTTACTCAAGGAGAGACGATATGGAGCTCAGATCCACCGCGCACCAACGCAATTTTGCGAGAAATATTTTCCATATGTATTTCTAAATAAGGCTAGAAAACATAATAGAAAAGCAAATTTTCATTAATTATTTGGCATTGTTAACTTTGACTGAAATTTAAATAGTTTTTTTAAAATTAAATGAATACAGTTAAAGCTATTAAGTGTATATTTATACAACTTATATTCTTGAGTAGTTTATGCTCGACCGGCAAGTAAGGGGTATCTTTTTGCCGATGGACCAAACCTGAGATTTGACAGAATTTAGAAATTTTAAATTCCTCACTTAGTTCAAAGTTATAATGTATATTATGTTGTAATGATTAAGTAAAGTATTGAGATCATGATAATTATAATAAAATATCAAGTTCTCAGTAGGTACTTTATATGTCACTAAGAGTAACATAAACACACTGCCAACGAAAAACAATACTCTCGCTATGCATATTGGCTGCGTTCATCACGCTCTTAACAACCGCGCGTGAAAATATCCCAGTATGATGACGCTCTTAGTAAGAACGTTTGCAAGTTACAAGATCGTCAAAGGTACATTCTTACAACCAATTAATGCAATTTAACTCACCATTAACTTTTATATTTAAATGCAATTACAAATTACTCTTTGCTCAACAGTTAACAAATACCAACATATTTAAAAGGCATTAAAAGCGATTAAACAAGACATAAAAACAAATTGCCAACTAGGTTTTATTTTTTGTTTTAATGAGTACGGAGTCAATTACTATCACTTACTCGTATGTAAGCAGTATCTACGATTGAGTATTTACTATTTAGATAAGTTGTGCTTTAAAAAAATCAAGTTTTAGTTCTTAGGTAGATATGTCCAAAAAAACTATCTTTCTTTGAAAATTCCTCGTTTTTTTTCAAGAATACTCGCTATATCTTTTAAATATGCTTAATATTCCCTCTTTTGTCCCCCTCAATTTAGTCGGAAAAGACTATATTACGACTGGGTCGTGGGTAATGGTCGGGGATCGAACCATGTACCTCTAACCCTTTGACAGTGCTACTCGTATTGAGGCTATAATATACAATACTATCAAACAATAATTTGCGGATATGTCGCCATACAATTTTAGAATTTCACCAAGAAAATACTTTCATCAGAGAACCCAAGTTCAAATTTAAAAAAATTATGCGATTTACGGTCAAATTACGACCTTGTAATCGATCTACTACTATGGATAAACTGAAAGTCTAATGAGGTATTAGCCCACATTTACCTACTCATTGCAACATACTCGTATTCGTACAAGCATTCCTATTTTAATTAATTTCACGAACCAGCCAAGTAGAACATGCACGTGCCTATTAAATTACCCTCTGGGTGCATTTACATTATCTCCAAGTGTTGCTACTGTTTTAATTTTTTAAGGGTTCCGCAGTCAACACAGGCATAGAATTCCAACACATGCATGATGATGAGCCTTTTTTAGGCCCATCTATTGAGACACTGCTAAGGTCATTAAGCATGATGCTAGCTAAAGGTCATCCATGACAATCACATTGAACCACGTGTAGTTAACACCGAACAAAAAAATCACTATTTTAAGTCGACATTGGAAACGTATTAACGCGAAGATACAACCGAAACGGTATTCACTATTCTGAGTTACTAACACAAAAAAAAATATTTACCTATAAAACCTTATTTTTTTTTTATTTTGACTGCTTCCGTGGCGCAGTGGTATGCGCGGTGGATATACACGACGCAGGTCCTGGGTTCGGTCTCCGGCTAGGCTGATTGAGGTTTTCTTAATTGGTCCAAGTCTGGCTGGTGGAAAGGAAATTTCAGTCCTGGATAGTTACCACCCTACCGGCAAAGACGTACCGCCAAGCGATTTAGCGTTCCGGTACGATGTCGAGTAGAAACCAGAAGGGGTGAGGATTTTCATTCTCCTCCTAACAAGTTAGCCCGCTTCCGTCTTATATTGCATCATCACTTACCATCAAGTGAGATTGTAGTCAAGGGCTAACTTGGGCATGGGGCTAACTAAAGGGGAATGGGAATATTGGTCATATTATAAAAAAAATATGGCAAATAATCTTTTAAAAATAAAAAATTAAAAAAAAAAAACTTGTAAAGAATATATATAACATGATTTCGGGAAATAGTAACCATCATTATCAGCCTATTTATAGCCTCCCTCTATATAGAAGAAGGGATATGGAGCTTGAACCCACCACGCTGTTCCAATGCGAGTTAGCGGGCTTAGGGTACTAATGCTATTTTTTTAAATCAATATTAATGATAATGATTAGGACTGACTACTTAACGTGCTCTTTGAGACAGATATAACCTTAATAACAATTTTCAAACCATAACTTACAAGAGTGATGCTATTGATGAACTTTTAACATTCAGCTAAGGAAAGATACCCATCGGTTCGATGACGCGTATCAAAGGCAGTAGGTGCCTACGGTGCGGTGGGATTGACGGACAGACAATATAAAAGTTTCACCGCATTCGGAAGCTCGTCCATCACACTGATATGCGTTCAATCAAAGTAGATTGAAGTCATAGATAACCGAATAAAACACTACGATATATTATATTTTTTGCATCTTTGGGACCTTTTGAATTTATATATATAGTTCAACTATTTGTTGGTAAGTTTGTTTGTTAAGCGCGAACACATGGAATAGAAGTAATTATATGTAAATATCAGCTTGATGTTTGTGGTGTCTTGGAAAAAAAGCTAGCCTTGTTCCAATTCTAACATCTCTGAAGTACAGACTTATTTAACTGAGTTTCCCAAAATAAGCCTTGCTCATACTTTAACATCTCTGAACCTACAGACTTACTTACGTATCCTAATTATGCTAAGAAAATAAAACTCTATTAAAATGGCATTATCATATTCTATAAAAATAGCGGACGTAGCTGGTTTTCCAAGAAATTAAATTACCTACTCGCGATACCTAACTAGCAAACGGATAAAAATACTTTAACTCAATATCAAAGCCAGGAAAACAGGCAATACTAATCAACAAACTTTTTTAACTTCATGTTTACGTCATAGGTGTTTCTGACAACATAATTAAATAACTAACATCACACAAGATCATCAGCGCTGATATTAATGAACAAATACAATTAAAACATAATTAGGTTAAACATTCGTATTATTATATAATTTACAATGATGGAAATTAAAATTTGACCTTTTTTAATTCTCATAGTATTCTCTAATGCCATCGGAAGTTAGACAAACTTATATATTTAATTATTGTTTCCTTTTGAATGCAATGTTAACATTGATAATTTTATTTTAATTTGGTCACGTCTACTTAGTAAGCGTGGATATTCCGGTAGGATGTCGTGTAGAAACCGAAAAGGGATGTGGATTTTCATTCTCCTCCTAACAAGTTAGCCCGCTTCCATCTTAGACTGCATCATCACTTACCATCAGGTGAGATTGTAGTCAGGGGCTAACTTGTAAAGAAAAAAAAATTCAGCTTCAGGACGAAGTTACAAACAAGTATTAGCTTGCATTTAATAAAATGGATTTCAATACTAATATTATAAAATGGTAGTGACTGCGCTATTTCGAAAGGGGTAACTAACATAATGGGTATATTTACCGTTTGTTTATTAAATCCTTAATTTGTTTCAACGAGGCCTCTGTAACTTTACATACCTGAGCTCTGGCTATGTTGGTGACAAATAGCCAGAGCAAAATGTACTATACTAGACTATTTTTCTTTTCTAAATTCAGGCAAAAACGCCCTTTCGCCAGCGCGGGAGGTTTAGAAGCATTGGTTAAATTGGACTCGTAATTATTAGAACTCTAGAATCCTCCAAATACAATTTGTAAATCCTCCAAATCCCCATCTAGTGAATTATTACCCATAGAAACTTGCAACCATTATAGCAGAACTGAGCCAATATAAAAAAAATTAAATTCTTTCATAGCTGAAAGTCAAATCAGGACCACAAATGATCGTCAGAAATCTGACAAAGAAAAAGAAAAAGAAAATTATTCGTAAATGATAATATATATTAATAAGAGGAAGATGACAGGTTGGTACATTATACAATAGCATACAAAAACAGTTTAAAAAGTAAGTTATGAGAAAAAATTCTACAGTAGGTATGTACTATCTAAAGCCTATTTGGTTTTTAGTATTTGTTTCTATTAAGACACTAAAATCCAAATACAAAGCCGGCTAACGCGAAACCTATTCAGGTAGGTACTGAAGTTAAATGACTTCAAACATACATATTAAGATAATATCCAAAAATCCCTTCGCCATAACCCTTTTCGCGATATCGCCTAGGAACTTAATCCGGGCCATAATTAGCTACACCTCTACACAAAGAAACGTGAAGTGTATTGTGATTTGTGAGAGATACTTTGATGTAGCGCTAAAAAACCTCGAACAATGGCCGGATAATGGCAGAAAAGGCTTCTTTATATCAGGTGCCGAAACCTCAAGTGCGCAAACCATGCGTAATTTCCACGAGAATGGATATTATGGAATCGGTAGCCATTTTTTTAAAGGTCCACAAAAGGACCGACATCTGTATTTACAAGTACAGGGGAACTAACTGTATTTTGTATTTTTGTATGACAATAAATTAAAAGAGAATTAAGATAACAAGTTATTTTGTGAAATAGATCTATGTAAAAGTCTCTAGATTTTTTTAACGCTAATTCTCAAGCCTTATCACGAGACTCTTTTATTTAATGATGCTATTCTGAGGCTCGATTTCATTCAATAAGTTATGATTTCTTCTTATTTACAGGATGTATTATATAAAATTTCTTTGCTTTCTTGCTGATACTGATGATGATGAAAAGATGAAATACACAATATCTTTATACATTTAAAGAAAATCAACATCACTGTAAACCTATTCCCATGCATTTTAATATGATCACCTGTATCTATGTTTAATACAAAAATATATACCAAAAGGATATTTGAACAAAAAAAGTCCTACTTCGCGTTACTTACACTCCTTTGCGCGTTTACAAATCACGCATCCGAGCGCAACACATTGCCCAGACGCATTATAATCTTGTCTGTTTTTATGTTTTCCCATGTTTACTAAATACGACTATACCTTAAGTTTGGGACTATTTTATTGAAGAGAATGGTTTGCAAGCTAACGGACGCCCTGCGAACTCACCCGCGTGTAGTTTCTGTTCCCTTAGGAATACGGGAATAAACATCAGCGATCTAGCTGTAGAAATCTAGTCAAAATTTAGTGAAAATTCTGGTCAAAATCGGTCTAGCCGTTTCTTAGAGATTAGCCAGGAATCTATATTATCCTTTTTTCGTACGCTTTTTGTAAAAATCTGTTAATTTAAAATTACAAACAGAAAATTTTGATAACTCTTTCTATAGCTCATCAACGGAAGTCCTATAATTTTGTTTATTTCTGCCTCCAAGCAACTGTGTTCCGTTATAAAGATTTTTGGTGAAATTACAGCCCCTGTAGCCAAGTGGTAGGTAAGTCGATTCTATTTTTACGATTAGGAATGACATTTGCTATCGACAGGTCACGTCATCAAGATCTGTCATTCCCATGCATTTTTGTAGTTTTCGAAGCGTTTGCGATCGTAGAAAGAGAATCGACGTGCCACTTGGCTACAGGGGCTGGATCTAGTTGGTAGGCACAACTCAGAGGGTCATAGGACGTGGTCCTTACATATTTTGCAAATGTTTTTGTTTGTATGTTTTCCTATACTGCACAAAAATATTGTGGAGAACTTGTCATGTAAAGAACATTAATAAAAATAAAACCTAAATTACTGTTTATACTACGGGTTGTGTTCATAATATCCAACAACTATTTATAATATCGCGTAGATATGTATAAAATTGACAGTAATAGAAAACATTTATATTTTGACATGTCTCTCAAATGTTTGTACAGTAGATTAATTAACGCGTCTCTCTAGTCCTAAACTTTACAATAATAAGCTGAGTTTTTGTACAAGAACTATGAAAGCTCAAAGCTTTTGACGATCAAAATTTATGATTTAAAAAGCAATTGCTTCAGTCTATAAACACGTTAAAGTTGATTTTTCTTTGGCACAATTTATTAAAATATTAACATTTGTTACTTTCTACTGCTACGTGGTGTAAAATATAATTGAAACTTGTCTTCTATTAAAAGAGGCATAAAGGTTAATATAGCTTGAAGTTACCTCGTAGCTATTCTTCGTAGAGGGAAGTGGTTTGGTACTTGGTAGGCGTTGCCTGAGTAGTTTGTGGCAGTACAACATAGTCACGATTTTGTATGGAAATTAAGCTGTGTTGTCGGAAACAACCTTTTTCTTTTTAATTCGAAATGATTTAATAAAGCCCCGATGGATTTGGTTATTGAGATAATAATTAATACGTATAGTAAGAATTGAATTTACAGCTCCATAAAATTGTGAACGGCAGAACCATGATTATTATTCATACGAACAGGCTATCATTCAATTTAGAAAGAAAATTATAACTTTTTTCATTTAATACCCAGCTGTTACAAGCTCACCAATATATAGTTATACGTTTACCTATATTATAGTAAATACTTTTATATTTATCATGTAGAAAAAATAAATGGAGGTTTTTTTTTTGCTATAATAATTAATGTAGGTACCTGCGTGAATCTAACAATATATATACACAAAAAAGCCGAAAACAATCGTATTAGAATATAAAATGTTTTCCTTCGAAGGTATTCAAACATTCTTGATATTACCTCTATGGCACTCTATGTGAAACAGAATTAAATTAATTAAAAAAAAAACCTCTGTCTAAGCCTTTTTACATTAGTACGTGGGAGACCTAGAAGTATGTTAAAGATACCTGTCTCAGAGTCAGGATCCTCTAGAGAGAGAAGAATTTATTTAGTTAATAAATAATTATATAAAAGCGAACACCAAAATATCGAAAACCGCTTGACGTAGGTACTAAGATGAAATTATTCAGGTATGTAGTTTACAGTTAATAGAGATCTGCTAAGAACAGATTTTGCGAGAGAGCCGGATTAAAGAGGTCGAAAAGCGGATGAAGTCAAAGGCGTTCCGTAGTTTCAATATATACCTACTAATAACACAGTCCATACAGTACAATCACTAATTACATATTTAAAAAAAATATAAAAAGCACTTACATGTCCCTGTGCATCCATGGTATTATTCGTCAGCTTGAGTTTGCTGAACGATACTGGATTGGCTGTCCAATGGTGTCCAGGGGCGGGGGAGTCAGGGTGCAGCATCAGCCGACGTGGAGACTGTGGCTCTGCACCGCCCGCCGCAGTCCAGGCGCCGCCCGCCCAGCGCCAGCGGCGGCGCCCTACCAGGGACAGTTCCAGTAGTACGCAGTACTCTTCGCGAGGGTCTAACCCGCTTAGAGAGACGCGGAGCGATGGAAACATGCGTCTGTGGACAAAATAAAATGAATTTAAATATAGTTTATTTTCATCAGCTGTGTCATGCGATTTTACGCGTAGACACTGTTAATTTTGGAATATCGGAATAACTAGGCCTAGTCTATATAGGTATACCTGGGCCTCTAGCCATGTGACACGTCGATAATCATTCTGCAATCGCAAACGCTTCGAAACTAAAAAAATGTATGGGAATGACATTTGCTGTCGACAGGTCACGTGATCAAATTATCGATCAGATCTGCCATTCCCAAACATTTTTTTATTTTTTGAAGCGATAGCGTTTGTAGAAAGAGAATCGAAGTGCCGCATGGTTACGGGCCCTGGGCCTTTAGTCAAGTTACGTGTTTAAGTAATTTCTTTCAACAATCGCTAACCTTTTCGAAACTAAAAAAATATGACAATTACTCATTTGCTATGGAACAAGTGACCTATATCGATAACGAATGTCATTTCCATATTTTTATTTTGTTTTCGAAGCTCTAGAATTTTTGGAAAAAGAATTGATGTGTAACTTTGCTACGCTGTATGCTTACTTTGGGGCTAAAACTAGATGGTTATGTGTGTATTGTTTATGTATAATAAATATATTTAATTTATTTAACTTTGCAGGCATTGAATAAATTATAATGACATCTAGGCATTTTATCGATATTCCCCTAAGAGGGTGAAAGCTAAGCTAAGAGGGTATAGCAGCAATTTAATCTGTATATACGACTATTAAACTACTAGGGAAATTAAAGGGTTAAAATGTTTTTATGTTGTTGCCTTTATAATTCTCACACCTTTTAAAGTTTACACCTAACAATATACGAACGGATATAAAAATAAGCAACGTATGATAATTTTATTAGGAAAGCGTACATTTCCATACAACGCGTGTGATAGAACTTAATATAATTACCACCTTCGACTTTAAAGTCACCAACATTGAATAGATATGGGTACACAAGCATTGTGGGACAGATGACTGAGGCTTATAGATATACAATACACCGTTTGAAATGCTTTATCATAATAATATGGAAGCCCGCGTAGTTCCGTTTCCGTGGGAATACAGGGATAAAATATAGCCTATGTTACTAGTTGATAATGTAGCTTTTTATTGGTGAAAGAATTTTTTAAATCGGTTTAATGGTATAGGCGTGAAAGCATTTATAATTTTATAGTAAGATTTTTTTTTTCATGTCTATAGTACCTAGTATAATATGACTTTACGATCTTATCAACTTCTAATGTAGTCGGATCTACGCAAGGTGTTCCAAATTTGAATAAAAAAGAAAACAAAAGTAAAATTGAAACTCACTTAAAAAACTAACACTTAACAGTGGACAAAAGATAACTTTGTGGGACAAAAGAGCCGATAATAAAATTACAACGGCGGCCCATAGATTCCATAGTCATAGACAATGGAGGCACGTTTGTCAGCGTGTTTTATCGTGCGTATAAAATATGTGATGGGAGTAAAAGTGTTGATCAATGAGGAGGGCTTTTGGCACCCGGTCTTGGGTCACTCGTCATAAATATGGCGCCGCCTGGCTTATCGACGACTGAGTTGTGGCCGCCCGGTAGGCTTCTTAGATATGTCATGGGCCTTAGCTCTCATTCACACGAGAGTTTTTTTAACGGACGTTGAAAAAGCGTTCAAATACAACAAATGTATTTCCAAGTATATGTTCACACGACAGAGTTTTTAAAACACGCTTTTTTTAGAGCAGTGTTGCATTTTCAATTTTCGGCGTTAGAAATAGACCTTCATTTAACTTCATACTATATTTGAACGCTTTTTAACGTCCGTTTAAAAATTCTCGTGCGAATGGGAGCTTAGCGAATCATATTGACTTTTTATAGTACACATTTGGACGTGAATAGTGGTAATATAGATTATTAAGTTTTAAAAGCCGTTGGATGCTGGCGGCCGTCCATTGGCTGATGATGATGATGAAGTTCTAAAAATTTTACTTTGTTAAATTTGTTGTTGTTAAGGTATTTTATTTAACTCTCGAAACAAGTCAGAGTAGACTATTATGTATGTGATGCCGCTAAAGGAGTGATAAAGTTGTTTAGGATGACAACTGAACATCATCATCATCATCGTCATCGTCATCGTCATCATCATCATCATCATCATATCAGCCGATGGACGTCCACTGCAGGACATAGGCCTTTTGTATGGACTTCCAAACATCACAATACTGAGCCACCTGCATCCAGCGAATCCCTGCGACTCGCTTTATTTATTTTGCGACTACTGAACATAAAAAGGGGAAAATAAGACATATGAGCTATTGAGTTGGGAGTGTTATAAGGCATATTTTGTTGTCAAATCCCTAAAACATACTTAATTAAAGAAATTTCATTTCAAAACGTGCACCAAACCAATAAGAACATTCTTTTTCAAATCAAAGCAGAGTATCAACAATGATTAACATAAACATTTTCATCTAACACAAATTCCTAGTGTTTAGTTGTCCGTCGGTCCGTCAAAGACGTTATCAGGCGGCTCCGGCCATCCGTCATAACAGCGCTATCAGCCGCGGAGCCCGCTAATGCACCACGATAACACACACAATTAACAACACACTAAATTAGCTTCCATTTAAAGTTTACGACACCGGCTACCGGCTTACGTGACGCCATGGGTACAGTCAGCCAACACGGACAAACTATTGGGACTGGGATCGATTTTTTTATTCACACAAGTACCTAAGCCCTTCACTACAATCTCACCGGGGCCGATAGTTTTTAATTGGTCCAGGTCTGTCTGGTGGGAAGCTTCGACTGTGGCTTATTACCATTATAGGCCCAGCCGAGGATCGAACCCAGAACCTCAATCTATTAAATCCACTGCGCATACCGTTACGCCACGGAGGCCGTCAAAACTGTAATTTTGTCGCTATGCCTAATAAAGTAACTTGTTGCAATTTTCACAATTATTTTAGTTAAAAATATAGATAATAAAGCTCTCTTTATTACTATTATACGCTTACATTGAAATTTTGTTAATGTGTTATGTTACATACAGTCATATAAAGCCTTCGCTCCTAAAGTATCCCATAACAAAAATCCCATATCCTTACGTCGCCAGTATTGACGCACGTCCCGGCGTTGTTCAAACACAAACACTCAGTACAAATTCAAATATGTACTTTCAATACTTGAAGCCATCGACGCCTCGTGTTGACCGTACCTCGACAAATCCCTTGCTACCGTTCGAGGCGTTCTTATCGAGACTTGTCCATTTATCGTCCCTTTTGAACGCGCCGACAAAGGTGACGATCGAAGCGCAAAATTTATGCGCAATAGCCCTCCGGCAGAGCTTTTAAAAGCCTATTACAATCAATCAATAAAAGTATCGTTTTTCAATAATTCCGCGCGCAACATAATCGCCGTAATTAATACCAACGTTTGCGGAGATTGGGAAAAAAATTTAATTATTTCGACCTCATTATGCAAGAAATTTATAAAGCGATCGTCGATAACGATTAACACGAAATAATATCAACTTTCATTACACCTCGAGGAATGAAACTGTTAAGGGTCAAATTTACGAATCGACGATACTGTGGCAATCATAAACGTAATGTCCACGTCGGTTTAACGATATGTTATACGTCAATGCAAATGAAATAAGGAGCCTATAAAAAGGGAACGCCATAAAAGGCGGTGGAGGGCGCGCTAAGCCGCGCAAGTCCCGCCGGTGGGAAGGGACTTAGCCGAATACAATGGGACCACCAAAATAGTGTTGAATAAAGTTTAGAGTGGGTCGTAAATCGGTAACAACTTGCCAATTGCCGCACGGAGGCGCTAACAGCGCGGGAAGAAACCGCCACATCCGCTCTCGCATCCACACTCGAAAACTCCGCTAAACGGGCCGCCATTGCCATTCCGGCCTATCCGGGTATTGTATCAACAGTTCATTCTAAACTGTTAAATGTTATTAAATAAATGACAACCCAGGTTAATTCACTAACATTGATGTATTTTAGTTGACATGAGGAAATTCAGATTCTATGTACCGTTTTTCACTAAATTAGCAAAAGCTGGCTAGCACTAATTTAGTCTTTATTAACAACCTATAAAATAAACATCATATCAACTGAGAAATGTCATCTACGTCAAAATCAATGATGTCCACGAAGGGTTGTCAGTAGGCAAGAAATTCAAAATTCATTTATTTCAAGTAGGCTCAGTTTACAAGCACTTTTGATACGTCAGTTAACTATTTGTAAAGATTCTACCACCGGTTTGGAAGGCAGATACTGCTGAGAAGAAAGCGGCAAGAAACTCAACAGTTGCTCTTTTTAAAAAAACATACAATTTTATAATATACAATTGATCAACGGATTTGGCATCGAATGACATTTGTTACATAGAGTCTGAATTTAGTATAATGTCAACTAACATACGTCAAAGTTAGTGCAGTTAAGTGACATGCTCGCCAGCAGAAAACATTAGGTATTGTGAATCAGAGGATTCACTTCCGAGCTTTCACTAAACACAACATGTTTCAACAATGTTGCTACCAAGCTACCAATAGACAGTAGATAGATAAACTGTCTACTCAACAACAGAAGCAATATAAAATCGTGAAGTGGCATTAACATCAGTCGATGGAGTAATAAAATCAATCCCTAACCTTCCTCCACGTCTCTGAATTATCTTTACTACTGATTTCATGGTTGTTTTATCGCCAAGTTCAATGTTAAGGAGTGATGCGCTCGTTAATACGACAACCGCGTCCTTGTATGTGACATCTGCTTCAGAACTTCGTTTACTGAAGAATAAACAACTTGTCTTAACAGTTTCAAGTGGCCAAACTTGCCAGAGATTTCTTTGACGTAGATTAATGAAAATAAGATAGACATCCCTCTTGAACTATGTTCGATATAGCGTGGTGAGGAATGGAAAAAGGGGTATGGCCACCGGCCCATACAACGTCGGAACCCAGGTATACCCCCGCATAAAAGTATATGGAGATGATAATATGATATATGAATTATATTATCTGTTTAAATAATTGGTTTAATAAAAGTATGTTTCTAGAAGAATTTTTTTTTTTTGTATATCATCACATTTTTGTATATCATACCACTCTTCTGGGGCATAATTTTGAAAATGTCGTAAAATTCAAACTTTTCTTGATAAAGTATCAAGATTTTTTTAAATATAATTAAGTTGCCGGACGGTAAGGGTAAGCTTGGGCCGGGTTTGGGTAATCCGTTTTGGTGTTTCATGTTTTTTGGTACGGTTTGCTGAGCTTGTTGTGAGCGCTTCTTGAACCAAGGCGCCTTTGGACTTTGACTTTGGACTAACTTTAATTTTTAAGTTTTCGACTAATTTATTGTCACCATTATCTAATTATGTAATGTAACCTGACGTTTCGGAAGTGCTTGTAAACTAAGCCTAATTGATAAAAATGAATTTTGATTTCATTTCATTTGGCTAATTGCTGTAATTTTAGAAAATTAATATCAAAAAGTTACGGTTATTTAGAAACTCTACCACGGAATGTAGTTACTTAAAAACTCTACCATGAAGTTCTTTTACAGAAAAGCTGTAATTTTATTAATTTAATATCAAAAAGTTACTGTTATTTAGAAAATCTGCCACGAAATGTAGTTAACTACTTAAAAACTTTACCTGCCTGTATTGAATTTTGGCACAATCGGCGCTCAAGTCGTCGAAATAAGCTTCGGTACAACTTTTCATACAATTTGAGAACTGTTTATCTTCCTTGTAGCTTTTCCTAGTCCGAGTACACGAATAACTCTTAGCTGTTCATTAGCATCCGTATGAGATGTTCGCTCGTCCCAGATGTGAGCCTGGGTAAACACACAAACACTCCATCTCTATTGTGTTGTATGTAAAAAATTGGACACCTGGATGTGTCAAATTGTTCGCTGTAGCCGCCAACGTCCCGTGAGAATCGCGGCTGAGGTTGGACTGTTTTGTTTTGTTTTTGATTAGCAATGTCGTGTCGATGTTTGTTGTTTATTCACCAAGTACTTCTGCGTTATTGTTTTCGAATTATCGAGTCATATTTTTTTTTGACATAAATAGGTTATTATTCAAGTGATGAACTTTTTAGGTAGCATGGTTTATAGAAGAAAAGAAATTAAAGGCAAGTGATGATCTGTAAAATTATCAAACTACAAATTTAAAAAATTACTATAAATAAATATGTTATGACTAAATAAGTAGGTACATATCATTGGCGAAAATTTTATATGGATTTATCTCATTCAAATAAACGCGAAAGCGTAATTAAAGCGAAAGGTCATCATCTCACTCATCAAGAGATCTCTGAAACCGTTTAACGTACAAAGATGAAATTTGGCAAAGAGGTAGTTTATAATTAGCAGACGTCCGCTAAGAACGAATTATGCGTTTTATTATAATCATTAAAGTCAAAGTTTATTTATTTCAATTATAAGACTTAGTTATAGAATACATATGAAGTTTACAAGCAATATTAAAACGTTGGTAATGTCATGAGTTGTGGTGATAATTGAAGTCATTCATCATCATTCATTCATTGTCATCAACATAATTCATTCATTCCAAAATAGTAGTTGTCAGAAACTTCTATTTCCTACTTATGGAAAAGCTCTACCTACCTACCTAGATGATCCCAGATGTAAGTACATTCTAAATCTGAACATATCAGGTAACAAGAAACACGAAGTTATAAATTAATTGCTATTAAAACGTCGTTCTACAACCCTGTACCGATGCATCCGGAGGAACATACGAAGGGCGGTTCGGAGCAATATGTTCACGTAGTTGAAAACGGACCTAATAATTTTGTATGCAAACACGAGCCGTAAATATTTTCACAAACGTCCACATAGTTGTTTAGAGATTTAAAAAAGGAACACTCCATATGCTCGGTGGAGTCGCCACTCGCCTCTGCAAATAGTAAACTCGGAAAGACGTTCGTAACAAAACAAATAAACCAATTTGAGGACCAAAAAAAAAAAGTTCGGTATCGTCCCAATGTAACCCGGGATTAGCATATTGATGGGCTCTCTATCTATCTCTCTTTGTTTAAAATCAGCGACAGCTTCTCAATCATAACGATCGTGACAAAAACGTTTTATCTTTCAGTTTGAGTTTTTATTTTATCGACCGCTTTTTGCTGCACAGCGGCCGCAGGTGGCAAAAAAATATTCAATTCCGATACGTTTAAACACGTTGACTATTTTTCCACTCGTCAAATTGTTTTAGTTACATTGTCAAATTAATTGACAGGCACATAGATAATTAAATGTAAATCGTGATAATTAAATATCCAAGGTTGTTTATTTATGTTAAACGATGAAGGGTTAATATTTACATTGGGGGAAAAGAATTGCTTTTTGAAACAGGTGCAGTGAGACATATGTAGCTTTCTTTTATGGATAGTAAAGCGGGCAAAAAAAGATTGACAGGTATATAAATACGCGCTTATTATAACAAAAAAGTTAATACATTTTATCCTGTATTGCATTTAGTGCCATATTCGCAGGTACGCCCGTACTCCGTAGAGTTTATGTGTTTATGTAAATAACATAGTCTACATGGGTATGAAATCTAATTCTATTGTCATTTTATTTTTCATATGATTAAAAAAGATAGACAAAAATTTTCTCTTAAATGATTTGTTTTTTTGACGTCAACCTCACTTGTAATGAAAAAATATATTAATATTTTCAACAACATCACCTTTATATTTTTTTAAAACGAGATAATAAAACTTTTGTTTTATTAAGGATCCTTAAAAAGATTTAATCGTAAGATTACCTTGTAAAACCTCAGATAAAACTTATAGTACAATGTAGTACGCACACGTGTCTTACATAGTAATAGTTAAAGCAAACCGATTTAAAACAATGGAACGTCGGTAAAGCAACGCCTCGTCAGATTAGTGCGACAGGCGTAAAGGGACAAGCGGTGGACAGACAGACAAAGCTCGCCCGCGGCGCACCTGCGACATGTTTATGTCCGTTCGCCAAATTTACAACTACCCCAAACACCGACTCTTTTGCGGAAATTAAAATTTTTAATCACCCCGTCGGCGCCTTTACGGCGCAGTAGCGTGCGCCAATTGCGTCCGATCCGTAATACGTTCGCAGATTATAAAATTGTCTTTTGAGATCACCGCCGCAATTAACTCTCGATCACGATTATCGGGTATCGGATTCGCTGGTGTTACCGCTTTGAGATCGAATAAATTTTGTATTTACATTCAATTGATTGGGATTGACTCCAGAGGATCCAAGTCGCATTGTTTTTTTTAATCACTTGGGACTTTTTTATTAATTTTAATTTGTTAATACGAATTTTAATACTAATTAAAGTTGACTATTGACTTCCAAATTAAAATAAAAAAAAGGATTACATTTCACTTTCACTTAGTATCGTACAAAAGACAAAAGGTTGAAAAGAAAGCCCGAAGCGCCGGCGCCGGCAGATTTTGCCCTCAAAGCGATTGTCCTTAAATTGCGAAGATACCGACATGATAGCGACAAACATACAGCAATTTAGTTGACATTTAGTGCGGGCCGCGGCCGTGCGTGGACAAAGCTTATCTGCGGGCGCATCTAGAGCCTATTATGCGCCTTTTGACGCCGATCAATGCGGACAACAGATCGTTTAGATAACGACATCGGATACATCTAAACGATTCCGATCTCGATCGTACAGGATATCTTTGTGTTTTGCAAGGAATAAATGTTTACGTATTTCTTATGCTCTTAGAATTGTCTTAGAAGTCTGAATAAAAAGCATTTCTTTCTTATATAAATCTACAGGCTTGTAAAAGGATAACTGATTGGCATATTGAAGGTTAGACGTAACTACTGAAGCTAGTGAGCTAAAGGCAGTAATTTTCTATTGTTACATAGAAACTCAATTGAAAAGGATGTTCGAAAATTCCAACTTTAAAGGGAAAATAGGAGGGGGAATCTATAGCATATGTTTAAGCGAGGTCAGAGTTATCCAAGCGGTTGAAGCAGCAAGCATCTGTAGTTGTCCGAAGTAAATTTTTACTGCTATTGTGTAGGTACTATTTTACTTAGTAGGTTGAACAATCACAGATGGTTGTAAGTAAAGTCAGCTATGACAGTCAAAATCTTATTTGTCAAATTAAATCAAATCTAATTAATTTCAAGTAGGCTTCTTCAAGCACGTTTGAAATGTCAAGTCTGTCAATGAGTCATATCACCGGTTTGAAATGCAGATCCTACAACGAAGGGCAGGAAAAAAAACAGCAATTCAATGTTCATATGAAAAAAATGTTTTAAATAAAAATAATTTACTATTTTACAAGTCGATTGTTTCAATGAATCGTTGTCATTACATGACGAAGTCATGATATTAATTTTCACAAAATAAACAGTTACGAAACTGATGACTACATTTTTTATATAATTTTTTAATGACAACTTATATGCGCTACTTCAATAAAATATGACAGCTAATATGAATAGAAATGGTGGCCATAACGCAGCATAGGTCGGTGCCATAGAGTAATTAACTATGGAAATGCATCGCACCCAAATTCACTAACAAAATCTTCTGTAATTTTTTGAGAGGTACGACGTAAACTCACACATCGAAAATATTTAACACCAAAGAATATATTTTGTGTCCTTATACTAAACACAACTATGATTCGCAATAAACACAGAAGTAATTTTGACACAAACTAACAAACAACGCTTAGACTCGTTACACAGAATAATCGATTACTTGATCGATGTTCTAGAAGAATCGATTATTTTTAGCTATTGTTTTTATTACAAATTAGATATAATTTAGTTAAAATTACTTACAATTGAAACGTGACTTTAACTGTAGGTAAACTAGAAGCTGTGAGGTATTTTTAGGGAGCTCATTACACGACTACAACGATTACAACAATAAAACATCGATTCTATAGAAACAGTTTTTATAAACGCATTAGATCGTTGATCTTATACTTTGACAACTTTGTAACGTCTAGCGAGGCAGGTCCCTATATAATTCGTCTGAGGTCGGTGCGCGGGCGCAGAGCGGCGGCGGCACAACGTTCGTTAGCTCCCGCCCGCGCATAAATCACACCGTTTTATGAGATCTTCCAATTTTTTAACTCCTCTAATGAAATGCGAGCGCAGTATGGGACCCGGCTAGCGACATTAAAAACGACAAACCATAAGGACGGACAGTTTCTAATTATAATTCTGTCAAAGCTGCGATACAGGGAAGAATTGATGATCACCTCAAAAGCGGTGATTTTTATCTGATACAAAGATCTCAAAGATAGCAGTAGCGTGTTTTTTTTAATGTCACAAATTCACAGCCTCCGAATCCGCTTTGTGAGGAGCATCTAATAGGTTTATACTCGTAAGTAATAGAAAAAAATCATCATCATCTACTTTTTATTGCTTTCATTGGTTCCTTACCTATTTTAATTTATAACGAGTATATTACATAATATTTGACAAACCCTAAAAAGGGATGTTAAATAAGTATGATGAATTTGTGGTTAATTATTTTCTATTACAAATATTCTACTGTTTTTAAAAAGTCTATTTATTGTATCACAAAATTCAACCGTTTATTTAGTTTAGTAGGCTTAGGCTTTATACACCACTTTTGAAACGTCAATTTTGACTATTTGTAGACTACGAGTAGGTACCACTGGTTTAGAAGGCAGGTTCTGCTGAGAAAATTCTCAGTACAAAATGTAAAATGTAAGACTATGGATACAATCAAACAAACAACGTGGAAATATAGCCAAGTAATCTCAGAGACCTCAGAGATCATTAAACGAATAGGTACAAATTATCGAATAAATGCATGTGATTTCGCATGCAATCGATTAAATTACGACCGATTAATCGATTTCACGGACGTTTCAGAGGATAAGATGTAACGAGTCGGAGTGATACAGACTTTTTATGAACATTTTGCTCGAAACGAGTTTGCGGTCTCACAGAGCTTTCCAATTTTCAATTAATAAAAAAAAAATATGTTATCCGAGAAAAGTTAGCGACTTATTAAGTTAGTAACATAAATCAGAAAAAAATATACACAATAAGTATTATCATATTAAGTAGATGTAACGAGTCGGAGTGATACAGACTTTTTATGAACATTTTGCTCGAAACGAGTTTGCGGTCTCACAGAGCTTTCCAATTTTCAATTAATAAAAAAAAAATGTTATCCGAGATAAGTTGGCGACTTATTATATTAGTAACATAAATCAGAAAAAAATATACACAATAAGTATTATCGTATTAAGTAGAGTACTGCTTTATAGGTTAACCTAATTTTAAACAATTATTCTGAAGACTTGGTCACTATTTTATATTCTGAGGTGATTACCTATTACAAAAAAAGTTGTCAAAAATTTTTAGACTTTAGATACTTTCTTCACAATCAACAACAACGTTCAGATACGATATCCGTTAGTTTATAGAAATTACCAAAGAACCTTTCTATGATTTTTGAAATTGGCCAGTCTTTCCAAATACCACCACTTCCAAAATCCGGGCTGAGAATATTTACTGAGAATTTATTGAAAGAAAAAGTGCTCATAATTTTTCATAGCCCGACCCACTTAGCTTCACTAAACGAACCAGGCAGTTGTTATAAGTAAGTGTACTTTATCAATTTTCAACTAAACGCTTACACAAGCAATAACATATTCGCAGAACACATTGGAATCGTTTGGCAGTAGCGTGCTCGTCTCATCAATCGCTCCATCCATCACCCGCAGGATCTTCGCCCGTCGAGCGTAAAGCCGCTGTACCTAGAACTCTCATCTCTATGGATAACCGGGAACGTATGTAGCTGTCTCAGAGGCGATTATTGCGAAGAGGAAGTGTGCAGAGCGGCGCCTGTATTTTTAGGAAGCTTTTCGAGGAAGCGCCAGTTGGGTTTAAGGATTCTTGCGCGCGAGTTTTAATGTCACGTTTGTTTTGGATTAAATTTACGAGTATTGCTTCATACGAACGAGTACTTATTAATATTTTTCTCAATCGAATGTATTGTACATCAAATCAGCTCATTTTGTGAAATAATCTACGGACTGTTAATTAATTCATTGGATTAAACTAATTAACAAACGACCATACATTTTTAAAAGTCCTATGGATTATCCGTTATTTATTTTTCATATTCCTAAATTTTTTAAGCTTAAAATTTCAGAATGCTTTGATAATTAGTTAATAGAGTTTTCTTACAATACAGAAGCGATATTGTGGCTACCTACATTTTTTGGTAAAAATAATTGAACCTTACTATTAATTCCATAAGTTGTGATGTTATTTCCGAATTCCGTACGCCGCATTTTGTGTCATTCTCAAATTTAGTGTCGTAAATAAATCCATCAGCAATTATGCGTAATTGGTTTGCTTGTGTTAGAATTTCGCGATCATTTGAGCCCTGTTAATGCTGAATTCGTAGTAGTAAGAGTAAATCGTGGTTGCCAGTTGCCAGCGCGGATTACAAGTAACTCCCGAATAAAGGCCGCTTGTCACTGGTTCCTCAGTGTACGATCAGCTTTAATCGCGAATTAGAGCGGCTGGAGAGTTCAGTCGCGCCGACAAAGGCGCCGCCGCACGCGATCCGCACCCGATTCACAATTAAGTCCGCGTGTGTTAATTGAAATTAATTCGCCGCGTGTGGTGCAAGTGGACGGGCGGCTTTGCTTTTGAAATCAACACAGTACCTCAGATGTAGATCGGGAAATCTATACCCATTAAGCGTAACCTGAACATTTAAGATAGGTAGGTATAGTAAGCGGCTTGTAAGTAGAACTATGCGCAATAACACATTTTCGGGTGTTAGTTACGTATGGTGAGGTAAGATAGTAGTACAAAATTTTAAAGCTTTTTACATCTTTAATGTACACCATGGAGCAAACACGTTGTCTAACACTTTTGTTAATAACTGTACCTGCACAGACAACTGTAATTTTGGTTTAACCATAGAATACATATGTACAAGGTTTAACTTACTTGCCGGGGTCTATTCGTAGTAACTCGTGGCATCAAGCAATTTTCGTGAAAATTACGGCATTTAAAATTGATGTCACTAAGTAATATTTTAGCTAACCTACTCCGATTTTAATGGGACTTTCACTGAGATCATTGACCACCCTATAGGGTACTTTTTATCCCGGAAAAAATCATGGTTTCCGCGAAAATTGTGAAAAACTGAATTTCACGCAACCAATCGCGGCCGGCCGCTAGTATACCGTAGCTATAGCTAGCGATAGTATAGACAGCCATACCTACCTATGCTATAAAATATTAAAATTTACTGCAATAATAAAATTAAATTATAACATTCCAATGAATGGGAAAATCGATGAAACGATTGCCCTCCGAATTTCTGCAAATAAGTTTAAACTTAATTATTTTTTTGTATTTACGGTTTTTTTTTAATTTCTGATTTATGGCTAAAAACTAGTAACAATATTTTTGACCCCATTCGCTGAGCGCTCGCAACTCAGGCTCATCAAGTCGATTATACCGGGAATCGTGTAACGTGTCGGCCTCAAAAGCGCCGCGCCGCGTCATCACAATTAGCGATGGGTGACACTCTATTGACATTGACCCTTCGTTACATATTTCAGAGAAGTACGTGTGATGTCGGTTCGTCACTTTACGCCAATCAGTTGACGCTGAAATCCTTCCCACAGTGTTTTATATCAATTACACCACTGCACAGGGCTTGTGCTATATCGTTTGAAATTACAAGAATGTTGTAGAAAGGATGAGATCACTGTGGGGAATGTTGTCAGCTATTAACATTTGCTTTTTATTTTACAAAAGACAACACTTTGTTAATAAGCGTATTATGCTCCTTGCTATTCGTTCTCAAGACTGCATTAAATGTTTTAAGATTTTAGATTATGGGAAAGAAAAACTTTATGACTACTCTGGAGCTGTTAGTTATACTTCACTAGAGAGGAGAGGGTTTTACTTAAGTTCATGTCATTAACAACTCATATTCGGCTCACTGTAGAGCACACATCTCATCTCAGAATGAGAGGGGTTAGGCCTTAGTCCTCCACGCTGGCCGGTTCGGTATGATGCCGCGTAGAAAATGCCAAAGGTGTGGGTAGAATAAGGTTTACCTCTTCCAAAAAAAGCTCGTTTCTATTTTAGACTGCATTGTCACATATTATCAGGCGAGGGACAATTTAACATTGAATAAAAAAGAAATAAATTGTTCCCCGTTCTTTACAATTTAGCAAAATAATATGCCGTACGATATGTTTTTTTTTGTTTTTACTATCTTGATTTTATTAAATTCTGGGAGTTTTTAATTTCTTGTAGTTTATGGTATTTATAAACGCACGTCTATTTTTTAGATGTTTCTATCAGACATTGGAAATTTCAACTTCTAAATGCAAATTCGACTCATGGCAATGTCTCTTACACATGTTTTAGATAACAATTTAGCTTTATTTACCTCATAAAAAAACTACCTACTTGAAACTCTTTTAAGTTTTCTCAACATTAAGTGTCATAAGTAATTCCAGTATTTTTGGTGTGCTCCTTAATCGTGATAAACAATTTCTTACAACACGAGAGTGGGATGCAATGACACCCATGCGACACTCTTTATTAGGAAATCGTGGCTGTACTTGCATATCCTCACCCATAACTGTAACCAAGTTGGACTGTAAAACCCGTGTAGAGAAATTTGGACTTTTTGCCTTTGGTGTACGGTTGAAAATTCGTCAAAGCGTTAAATTTAGAGATAAACAAAAATGTATGCACGGGATTTTGTAGATTTTGAGCCTGCCATAGCTAGACTCATCTTATCTCAATTTAAGAGGGCTGTTTGTTAGACTATGCTCCCATAACCGCTATCATAGGTAAGGACGGTAGCTAATTATGGAGTTACGACAATCATTGCTTTGCAAGGTAAGTAATTCAATTATTAATATTTTTAGCTGGTGGTTTTGAGTATTCGGCCGTGGCTAGTTACCAATCTACCGGCAAAGACGTACCGCGTTAGCATTCCGGTACGATGTCGAGTAGAATAGAAACCGAAAGGGGTGAGAATTCTCATCCTATCCCTAACAAGTTAGCCCGCTTCCATCTTTTGCATCATCACTTACCATCAAGTGAAATGTGAGAGTGAGAGAGTGAAAAAGTTCGGTCCTGGCTAGCTAAACTGGTTAGGTTTTATCAAGTACATATTACCTCAGGTATTTGATATTTTTATGTATTAGTAATATACAAATACATAAAAAAGCTAACTTACTTTGTCATCAGCTCTTTTCCTTTTCGAAACTAAACTTCAGTTCGATCGCAATTTTCTGATAAGGGTTCGAGGGCCCCCTGAGCTTGGAGACCCCAGGGCATTGCACCACTAGCCCCTGGAGCGACTGCTCCGTTCGCCGTATGGACGGGCCGGCCCTGCATGGTAGAAGCATTCCTAACGAGAGATGTCTGGCTCTTACAGGCGCTTAGTCCAAGATGTTATATCGTTGTCAACTGTATGCAGGTTGCGTGGGGAGACAATGCCGGGATCGGTAGCGGGCGGGAGATTGTCATCGTGTCGTGATGGCGATGCGGCGATGTCGCGATGGTATCGCTCGCACGGGTGGCTCGCGACGACAATCAGGATTACATTGCCACGACTTGTCGTACAATGTCGCACGAAACTAGGGGAAATATGGACATTACCACTTACAGGATGTCTTTATACAGTTGGGGATGCTTACGTCCTAGCTCATACTATTTGTTTTATCTTATAAAGCAAATAGTATATATATATATATATATATAATACAATAACAAACATAGAAAACAGACTCGAATTGAGAACCTCCTCCATTTTTTAAGTTGGTAAAAAACAACATTAAAGCGTATAAAAAAATTCAACCCTCCTACTGCGGGACGTTTGAGTGGCCAAGCAACCGGTGGTCAGGGCTCCAGAGTGAGGAACCTCCTCATAATACGCGCCGTCTCAAGAATCAATGCCTCCATTGATCTAGAAGTTAAGCGAAAGCTTCTTTAGATGTTGTTATCCTAATTTTCTGATTATTGTCAATTGAAACTAGTGGACACTTTTGATATGAAATATCATTATAACAATTTTATTGAATTCAGTTGCTTCGACATCGCATGTTTTTACAATAAAAAAAAATGTAAAAACACTAAATATAATTTCAGTAATGTTAATTACATAAACAGCAATGAAATCGATCCATCACCCCCTTTTTGCGCTGGGTATTAAAAGATCTTTAAGCCATGGTTCTTAGTAACTCAATAATTTACAACGCACGAGTAAGTTCTTAATTAGTTAATAGTTTACGTCAAAAAACAAAGTTTGCTCTGTTCAAAAAGCTCTGAACAGGAGGCGTAAAGCTACGCAATCTCACCGGGGTTAATATCAACGTTGAATAGAAATTTGTTGCATATAGTATAGATATGATAATATTAAAAATAAGTCTGACATCATTCAGCAGATGGATATCTCTGTAAATATCGGCGGTTTGTTTGCATTTTTTGAGTATTTTGTTGCAGTTTCTTTGGACAAATGATCCGGGCGCGATATCGTGGCGCCGGCCCACATTTACATAGCATTGTGGGTTCTGGGCCACCGCAGGATAACATCTCGGTGAAATACTAAACGTGCGTAGCGGCTACTTGAAAATTAAGTATGAAGTTTATATCTACAGACATTATTGAGGTGTGAGAACGGAGCAATATTTGTTTTCGTTTTTAAATATTTTGGTGTATCGGTTTACAGAATTTCCCTTTTATTTTGTCTTATAAAGAACTTACTCGTCAGGTTTCTACATTTAATTATGCATTTAAACCTGTGTTTGAGGAAGTTAGTCTACATTTAATTATTAGAATCTGTATTAGAGGTATAATAACAATACGATGATTCAGAGTTAAATAAGAGAAAATATTTCGAAATATTTTTTTAGCTGTGTTTGGAAAAATTACATAAATTACTCTGAAATATAAAAAGTTATATTTTTATTGCATATATGCTTTATATCTGTGTTACACTTAGAACATATCATTGTATAATATTAACTTTTAACTTATATAACTTTACTATAAAACTATATCTAATTTTAAACAAAAGATTATTGAGATTCGACGGTAGATACTAAATTAAATATAATTAAATTAACTAAATTAAAAATTAATTATACGATCAACAAAAGTACTTGTTGTTTTGATTTATCTTTAAACACGACATTTGTGAAACGATTCCCAAATCCATAGTTATCGTTAGACACCGATCTGCATAAAAATTAAATTAAGTAAAACACAAAACGAAACCGTAATTTAATATACGGCTTTTTTTACTGTCGCTACATATCCTTGTAGGGTTGCCAACTGTACTATAATATATAGTATTGTACTATATTTTGAGTGTGCGTACTATAAACTATTAAAGAAATATATAGTACCCAAAAATACTATATTTCCAACACTGAAATCTAACATAGCTTTCAGTATTGGAAATATAGTATCTTTTAGTAAATCTTTCATTTATAAACATTAGTTTTCTACAGATGCAATAGCCTATTATCGAGTTTCGTACTCTGAGCAAACGATAAAAAAACGAGCTTTTGGTTTTCAATAATTTAAAAATTACTTGTGATAAATTCTCATATTACATGAGAATTGACACTCATAATTTAGCCAAAAATCCTAAATAATGCAACAAATCCAAACAAATATAGGTAAGTAGTTTTATGAAAATAAACGTATTTGTTCACTTATTCCGTAAACTACTATGTTTTCTTGAAGCGTACTATATTTTTTATAGCTAAATCTGAAAAATACTACATTTTCTCAAAAAATGTTGACAACCCTACCATGTACGTGCTCAAATTTTAATGACAATAACTGACGTGAACAGCGCCCGCGTCGTTATGACGAGGGTTTCTAGGAGAGGGACTTGGAGTTATGATCACGCACTCCGCTATATGGATTATGGACACTACGTGAAAGTCGTGCCTAATGTGGCCTCAGATGTTATGGGTGCTGAGAATTTTAGGAAAAAGAAAGAAAATTGTGTTACAAAGTGTGTTAGAACATTACAAAACTCAAAATTAATGTTTCTGGTTACGCTCCTCGATCTATTTTAATATTTTAGTTTATTTTAGTATTTTTAGGTTCCCTCCCTCCTTCCTCCCACCTCCAACTCCATTTTACAATCGCGGTTTTGGTATTTTTGTATGAAATTATATTTCTATGGCAGAACGTTTGCCGGTCACCTAGTTTATTATTTCTCGAATTTATTTTGTTATGTAAAAGAAATAATAGGTTTCCTATTTTTCTGATGACGTCATATTACATCACAATCGTAGTGAAATTGTTAATGTATCGGAGTATCTTTTTAACATCATCGGTAAGCCTGTCTGCTTAGATTGCGACAGAACGAATAAATACCATGTTTGTGGAATGTGTCTGAAACGACGCAGAGCGATGGAAAGTCATTATTAAGGTTCCTCGCGGATTTGCGATAGTACCTAGTACCATTGGTGCAGCTTGTATCAGATGAGTTCAAAGCTCTCTTGTATACTAATTTTCTTGAAATTTCCTTTAATTTTGTCATAATTATTTTAAAATATGTATTTTTTTTAATGTATCAAATAAATGATTATAATCCAAGTGAATATACTCCACGTTTCAGAACCTACTTATGATTAATTTTTTTATGAACAAAAAAGCGACTTACCTATACAGAAAGCTTTTAAAGAAATTTGTATGGAAAGCGCAAATTTTAAACTCGACAAATTCATAATTACCGGTATGCTGAATTGACAATTATGGTGATGAGAATAAACCTGTAGTGAATAGCAATGACGAGTACGTCTGTGTCGCAAGTTAACTACTTAAGTTAAATTTTTTGTTGGTCAATCGGAGTTTTGTTTCCATATACAGCGGGCTCGCGGATAATTATATTCCGAGCACGTAATCGTTAATCACGATGATGATTCCGTATTATCGAGTGGTTAATTGTAATGTGACAAAAATGTCGTCCCCCAGCCGTAACCTTTATCGTTTATCAGCATATTACAAGTTGTTAGCAAACAGCCGAGGGCCCGTGAGAATAATTCCCGACTTCCACGTAACATGGGTTAAACGCTTGTATCGGCAGATACCGATCTAACCCGGCCTCCTTGGCGCCATAAAAACAAAACATCACTACCATGACCACTTTCTTCCCTAAATTATTCGAGGAATTTACGACGATTCGACCGACAAAAATGTTATAATCTAATGAGAAATTATCATCAAGGGACGCGGCAAAAAAGGAATCGTGCGTCGTCCGCTGACGTTGTGGTCCGCGCATTTTTTATGTTCTAAATTCAATTTATTGTTTTCGTATTAGCCTTTTTTTGGTGGGCCGATTGTTTTAGGCTGAGGTGCGGGAGCCGATGACGTTGCGTTTTCGACCGCTCGACGTTCGACGCGTCGTCCGGATTGGACGCCGTACATTGCCGGTGCAGTGTGCATTCGCGTCCAGTCACCGCGTTTAATGGCTGCGATGTAAATTGTTTATCTATGGAGCCCTGAGCTAATCGAGGGTGAGTCTCTGGAGACATTGCGATATGATCGCTCGGTGGCGACGGCAGCTCGGCGCGTGCTTGGGATTCCGGCCCCTTCGCCCCCTCGATACAGCATTACCCATTACTTACGATGACGTTACGTTTTTTGTTACAACGACACAGTTCTTACGTCATCTAAGCCTTTATTACGCTAAACGGCTTCAATCAGTTCTGTAGTCGCACAAACAACTTCGTTTTACGCATATTACGATTTTATAGCGTGAAGTTGAATTAAGCAATTTGAGTTTTTTTTACCTAAATAACTTCTAATTTAACCGGTTTCACATCCATAATTTAATAATATAATTTTGAATAACTTGGGATTTTTTTTAAAAACTAAACCTTTAAAATGTTGAAACCATTCGTAAAATGTCTAGAAAACTTTTTTGACATAGCTATGTCGGTTTCCCCGAGGCGTTTTTAAACCGCAGGGCTATCTTCCGATCTCAGCTATTGCAGCGATTCGATAAGTGAAATACTGCTGTCAAATTTTCAGGAGACAGTGAAGAGTGATGAGCGGAGTCTGTAGGGAAGCGGTTGAGACTCGGCCTGTCATAATCTGATTATTAGTGCTGCGAGGATGGGCGGGGCGCGCGGCGGGGGGCCGGCGGCACCCCAGGAGGTCGGCGCCCGCACGCCTCTCGCTCGCTCGCGTGCGCAGCTGGCCGCGAGCGAGCGGGACGGCGAGCGACCCACGCATCACGCAGGCGACAAACGACCCGTGGTAAAACAAAAGGAATGCTGGCTGAGACGCTTTGAGGCGCCGGCGCCGCTCCCCGCGCTCTAATCACCCATTTTAATTACGACACAGATCGAATCAATTAATCGGTATTTCTGTTAAAACAAGCGCCGGGACGATACTGCAGTTGTACGTGAACAACCCTAAAGATGACTGATATCAGATATTTGTCTCGAATCTTCCATCGCTACGCTATGATAATAATTTACGTGTTAGGCTTGTGATTGTACGACGTCCTCAGATTAAGGGATTGACCGTTTCACCGAGAACGCAGAGATTCGAGAGAATCGTCTCGTACGAAGTATGCCAGTGAGCAGACACGAACGCAAGGCCTCAGACGTTTTTAATTATAACTTATGATTTTTTCAAGCGAATTCGGGCGCGCCCTTCCCTTCGGAATAACACGAAAATAAATAACAAGTTTTTATGTTGTCTGTTTGTTTTTAAAATGGCGGGAGGTCTGCGCGACGACACGCGAGCGATCCGCCGGCGCGCCTCGCCCATTTGTCATATTTCGGTTTCGAGAAAAAACAAATGACCTATTCTATACTAACCAGCCTTAGTTTGTTTGTTCGACGATTATTAGGGCCGGTATTATCTCTTCGGAGGGCAGATGGGTCGTGTCACTTCGTACATTTCGTGGTTTATTATCGTCTCCGTGTTTATTTATCTTCGATTTCATGACCGCATCAAGATTTAAAAACGCATTCCCGTTTCATCTCGGCACAAATTTCTCTGCATTCACATACTAATGATAAGTTAATATGCAACCTTGCAGTGACGTTGGATTGGTGCGCTGTGTAGTCGGTACTAATTAGCGACTGCGCACAGCTGGGAAGCTAACGCTATAGTAGCACTAACCCCCGCGTGTGATACATAGAGCGCACGGCCGCCATGCAGCAGGTGTTAACTCCGCTATATGCGCGCCGCCCTGACCCGCTCGCACAAACGAACCGCCCAAACCTCAATGTTTGCACTTTCAATTTAACGACCCGAGCACACCTCTCTCTATCCCTGGATAAAGAATGCTCTCGAGCGCTAAAAGCTCCGACTCACACCAATTTGTACTGTTTCCCAATCCCCGAATCGTGCGCTAGGCCCTAGTGTGAAATAACTCAATTACGGGCTAACGCGGCCGCAACTAGCCTTCAATACGAGAAATAAATTAAATATTTTGACCCATTTCGATTCGTATGGCGCCAGGGCCGGCGCCGGCGCGCCCCCGGCCTCTCGCGCGGCTTCATTAATACAAAACAAACAAAACTGACCTTTAGACCGGTGCGAGCGGTTAACGAGATTCACTAACGTCTGGATAAAGCGGTAAATTATCAAAATGCTGCGCCGCCCGCACGGTGGTCCGCGGCCGCGGCCACGAAAAAAACGTGTAGGAGATGACAGGAGCGGAGATGAGAGTGGCTAATTACGTGCGCGCAAAAACGCACCGAGCGAGCCCGCCCGCGCTCGGCTATGCGCTTACAGCATTACTCTAATTTGTACAGTTTACTTTAATCGCGTTCCGAGACACGGGGCGGCATTCGGTCGACGCTTATGTTAAATGTCATCGGGGGGGTTTTAATAATACTTTTTTAGCAGAACTTCGGAGGCTTTGCGTAATGACGCTTAGCAAAGCGCGGGGCCGGGACGCGAGCCCGAGCAGGAATCGTCGGAGGCGAGTAGTTCGACACGAACGTATAATTTCTTCACGAGCGTCGAGCACGTCGTTCCACTCGCATTATTGATGGTGAAAAAAAATAATTGAAGGGGTACAGCCGTAAAGCAAACAAGCTTATAATAAGGTATAATTTGTGCTCGGCCATTTAGAGAAATGCACAAATTGTTGTAGAGGCAGCTGTTTGTTTTGTCTATGACGGAGGTCCAGCCGGACCCAAATTATTCGTTAACAAGCCCCGCGTCAGATTCGGCAGCCCTAATGGGTTTTCGTTAAGTTTTTGTTGCTATATAGAAATTTATGACGGATGAGCAGCTTGCTAGGTTAATTACAGGAGTCTGACTACACAACTGGCTCGTTTTATTTCTTTCATTTGAGATTATACTAGCCCTATTCCATTAATATATAATTTCAAAATAATTCTATTTAATTTAGTTTTTCCTACATAAAATAGGAAATACTATACTTAAACACTTTGTTCTATAACGAAGTTAATTTATCAAAACTGAAAAAACTATATGCAAAATTTAAAAAAAAAACCTTCATCACTTTGTATCATCAATCAAAATTATGTAGATGTTATATCTTTTGACTGTAAAATATTCAAGTGTTGCCTTGACCAATTTTCCAGGAAGATTGAGTTACACTTTTTTACAATACCTATATTTAACAACCGTGAACTAAACATATTTCTACATCGGCACATACCTATTAATTACATAAATGTATAAAATTGTATTGTAATTTAGTTTATTATCGCAATATTTTGTTTCCGACTAATTTTAACACAATCATAGACATAGCCAGCCGCTTGGCCTATTCACTCATTTTTATAAGATGTACCTGAATTAAAATGAAGAAGACAAAACCCAGGTGCACCAACATTAAGAGTAATTCAAAGCCTAACTATGTTAATGATAAAAGAAAAACTTGGTACCTTTGTAAAAATGATTTATATTTTATATATGAAAAATATAACTATACTTCTGTTTTGGAAGTGCACTTGTTTCCAAAAAAGTGCTTTCAACGGTGATGCGCTAAAAATTTAAAATTTGATTTTTATAATATCAGGCGCCGTCGGCAAAATCAACAAAGTGCGTGCGTGCCCTTAAATTATAATCCTACTTAACTAATGTCTGTACACATATGAGAAGTATATATAATAATAAGCAGTATTGAATTATTTTTCATTTTTACTATTATAACTACACTATTATAAGAAATTATATAATAATATGCAGTATTAAATTATTTTTAAATTGTAATAGTAAAGAACATACTTATAGCAAAAAATCTAAATTGATTTTTATATATATAGAGACAGTTGTAAATAAACGCATAGATTTCTAATGAGTCCTCCATGAGACCTATGCGTTTATTATACTGTCGAAAATGGCCTATTGGTAGAACTTTCTATGTTATTCCGAGGAAAATATAAGAATATACAATATATTGTAAAATATGGAATATATAATGAGGATGGTCTGGCCCTCGCAGGCTTACATTCTATACTCAAATCTTCAGTAGTCTACGCTGCGTATTGATACTTTATAGACACAGAACATAAAGAACTTAATCTGATGTTTATAGATCAGCCAGTCGATACATTTAAACTATACAAGTGTACTTGTAAGTTAAGTAGACAGGTTATATTTCACACATCACAATGTAGCTCAAACCGACGGGCTGGGATTCATTATTCACGGTACCCACTCACTACAAACTGCACCAATAAGTCGTCATCATTGATTGAAATATGTCCACTTACCTCCCCCCCTTGGTGATGATCATCTCAGTGCCGATGTCGTGGAAGCGACGCCACAGCTCCCCGTTGAGCAGGCGCGTCTCACAGGCGGGAGGCTCTGCGTCCGCTCCCACTCTGTGCTCTGTAACAGAGGATTATACCAATCAATAATAAAATTCAGCGCTACATCATCATCAGTGGAAGGACTTGGAGACATGCAAGGTGTTTTAAATATCAGCCTCGAACCGCCTTAAAACAACAATCAAACAAACAATCTTAAAACAATCAGGTTTTAAGATCAATCGTATGTCCGAATAACCGTCTGTTACAGTCTATTTTCTCCGAATACCCATATTAGACCAAGTGAAATATTACAATAATAAACTTAAGCTAACTTATCCTAAAAACTTTATAAATCTGGCCCACATATAATAGTGGCAAGAATATACTGGCTGCATTTCCGCGCTAGACAGCCAATATCACCAAGATCAAGTTGAAATTTATTGGCATTTTTATATGTGGTAATAATTAAAAAAATAAACAAATGATCCAACTGATTGTAAGTAAAAAAATCTCCTGTAGTCGAAGAGTACTCAAGGAATACGAGTAGGTACATTTTAGAAATTTCACCGGCAGCTTTAGCCTTCAAACAAGAACGCAGCAATGCTATTTCCTAATTGGTGGTAGAAAAAGGGTATGACAGGAATACTTTCTCAAACGAGCTGCATCACTATAAGTTCTACTACTACTACTACTACTACTACTACTACTACTACTACTACTACTACTACTAAAAAATTCAGGTGGGTCACTAATAACTTTATAATATTTTTTCGCTCTCTTCTCAATTCTTTTGCATGTGTGTCCTTCACCGAACGCCTTCCAACCGGCTGTACTGATTTTTATGAAGTATATGTGTGTATATTTGAGAGGGTCCTCGATGGTTTGAAAATACAGTTGAACCTAGTAAATAGCATCGTGATTACACACACTTACATAAAATACGGAATTTGTAAATTAGAACTAGTTACTCGATAAAATTGCAACTTTTTGATTTAACTTCTAAGATCAGTTTAAAAACCCTAAAAACATGCTACCAACGATAAATGTATGATAAATATGGTGAATGAATGTATGAGGTATGATATGATATCTTAATAATGATTATTTAGTTTTGCAGGTGCCATATTGGACTTAAAGGAAAAATATTAGATTTATATTTTGTTATTATATCACCTATATACTCATATTCTATTAAATAAGTTCATGTACTAGCTACCTACCTAATATTCAATGTATAGACACTAAAACGATTACTGCTAATTTAAATATTACATCACGCTAAACGCAATCTTAAATGTAATGTGTTAAGATGTATAATCCAATGTCAATATTACAATAACAAGTGACCACACGCCCAGTGTACACATCTCCATAATTGCAATCAAGCGGAGTCTTTGATCCCGCCGTGTCTCATCAAGCATCCGTAGGAAGCAATAAAATAAATATTAATCTGCGAATACGAAATTGCTTTTAATCGCAATATAAAGTTTTACATACGGAGTTATTCGTAGTCTGCGGCCATTTACATGGAATAGGTAGGTATCATCTACTATAATTGTGATGTTATTTGTTAAGGAATCTCAGATATGATCACACCCTATAGCGAGTTAGAGATATAAATTCCGACTTTCTATTTTAGTTCTGTGGAGTTATAATTTTTAACTCTCAGTCATAATTCTTTAGTAATAGCCGACGCCCCGCGGTTTCACCCATGTAATGCTCTTTGATACTCACAAATATCGTGGCTTTCTAGTGGTAAAGGAATTTTCAAAATCGGTTCAGTAGGTCCAGAGATAACCCCCAACTATACCACAAATTTTACGTTTATAATGTTAGTATTGATTTGGAAAGTTAATTTGATGCCTGTTAATTTTTAATTTGGTAAAGTGAAAATATTTTCAAGTTTAGAAAATGAAATTAATTATTGAAAATACAGTAGGTATCTTGTATATTATATTTACAGAGAATACAAAATAATAAATAAAACAAATCAGTATACGTACTGTATTCTCTTACTGGTGGTCTTATCGGTAAGTTTGATCGATAGACAAAGTGCCTACTGAGATTTTATTTCTCCTACGAAACTTTCAGAAGGCTCGAAAATTTATTGAGAAGTTGGTTACGAATCCTGCGACTACACACTATCTATGCGCTATAAATCTATGAAAGCAGCATTTATATACGCTCTGCTATAAAAGTTATATACCTACATGGCTAACAGTGTAATATGAATCAGGCCATTGACCTAACAATGAATATAAAAATTATGAATGAGTCATAATTTAAACATTGAAAAAAAGTTGCATGTTGTAATGTTTATAGCTTTAATTTTACTGACATTATAATTTCTTGAGACTGATTTATACCCTGAGATAGGAACACAAAAATTATAATTAGCAAAATAAAATAAGTTATTCAGTGCTCCTAATAAACCGTTGCAAAGAAACGCCTACATTTATTTTTTGTTGTTATTTTAGACTCCTACAGCTAGTACAGAGGCCATGTTATAAATAAAAAGTAGGTACACAATGATCATGGACAATGTGTCCAGCCACTTACAGGTCACAGGATAAAGTTTCAGGATCGACAGAAGAAATATGGAGCTCCTTTTATATAACTACACATTGCACATTTACAAAGAAGTACTAAATTGTGGAGATAAATGGAAATATTATTTAGTAAAGTATGTATACACTGTTATTATTTTAATATTGTATAAGATACATTAAAATCTTAAACAACACTAAAATATATGAATAACAACAGTTAGTGATAAAAAAATCTATATCACCCATACAAAAGACATCAACGAGCTCAACCAATAAGGTATCTGTATTGCATTTTAAACGTGCTTGCTTTACCTTTGCATGTTACAGAAATACATTGTTATAGGTACATCTATTGTGTATACAAGTAATAATCTATATTTGTACCTATTTATAATAATTATTAGTGTATACTAATATTATAAAGAGGTAATGTTTGTAAGGTTATATATAGGGGTAATCTCTGGATCTACTGAACAGATTTTCAAAATTCTCTTACTCAAGCCACGTTATTTGTGAGGATCATTGACTATAATTTATTCTCGTATTCCTCCGGGAATAGGATTTACGCAGGGCGACTGTTAGTATTAAACATATGAAATATAAACGAATCTTTATTTCTTACTAATACATCGGTACACCGGTGTAGGTACGCCTTAGTGTTGAAGATATTTCAATTACAGAGATAGCTTAGATTCCGAAAACTACCTAAAAGGTTTATTTCAAACTTCATATTATATTGTCACAGTTTAAACATCCCAGATCGATTCTAAATTCTGAAAAGGCTGGAATGTAACTGTGAATGAAACATTAAAAACTCGGTCAAATACGTGTAGTTTCACCATTTAAATATTACCAACTTAAGGTAGGTATGTATCAATAAAATTATGAAGGTAGGCATATGACACATGAGTAGGTAATGCACAGTTGAAAGCGTTACAAACATTGAATGATAAACATAAAATACTAATAATGATACGAAACAAATATCAAATTACAACAATAAAAAATCACATTATTTCTTGATGTAAAAACACAACGAAATTCGAACCTGAATTGCTATAAGTAGAATAAAACATATCAACAATAATTATATACCTGATAATAAGTAGGTAGGAGACCAAAAAGTCTTATATTAGGTAATTTTATATCATTATACTAAAAATATTAAAAGACATATAAAACTTACGAAGGCCACTCAAAGATGCTGCATGCAACATTTGCTGTCTCAGCAGATATTCTCCGAAATGTGCCTGGTCCATCATCATATTTGTTTATCAAACAACCTTCTATAAAGTCACTAAAGTACTGTCACTTTAAAACATAACACACATAAGTCACAAGTTCATAAACATGAAACAACACTACTATGCGTGGAGAAAGTAATAATCATAAAAGCTCATAATTGGAAACAAACGTGAATCGACAAGAAAATGAGACACGTGGTGACGAAACGACAGTTGGGTTTACACTGACAGCTTGTCTGCGATCGGGCGGCGCGTGCGCAAGACTCCTCCCCTGGCCTCTGATTGGCTGATCGCCAGCTAATGGCGGCGACCGTCGAAGCCTTCACCCAAACGAGCTTAGGCTTTATACGCGAGCTTTCCGCCCGCCTTTATATTTTGGCAGGTGACCGGCCCGGTTGAAATTCGTGCGTAGGCGCTGCCGTCCGAGGTTCTATTGTTAATGTGTGTTATGAATGAAACATCGACAACTATCACCGTGAAATATTATATTATTTAATGATGTCGTCTAAACTTTAAAAATATAATTTATGGTTGTTATAACAAAAATCCCCAGCTGAGTTCGTTGTGGCTTTATACTCAGATTAGGCGTCCTATTAGCTTTAATTTTGAGATTTAACTATTATAAATAAAAACATGTATAATTTTCTACTCTAATGCTAATTTATCATTAGGACAATTGAATAATTTTCTTTCTTACAGGTATTGTAACACCATTTAAACTATTTATTTATCATAATATAAAAAATGATTTTTGACGTAAAAGTAATTTATTAGTTAAAGTATGAACAATAATATTAAAATGAATTAAATTAATTACCTAAATACTACTTACCACCACCACATTTTATATTTAGTATAGTCTAAAAGAAATATACTACTTACTAAATTAAAAATATTAAGTAAAAAAGTTAAATAAAGATATTGAGGCAGTCCTGAATCTGAGGTAGTTTATTTAGATAAGTAATCACACCAAGATACATCTAAAGAGCCTTTTCTAACGGCGGCATTACCATTATTTTTTTTAAATAAAATAACACTTATTGTGTCATGACTACAATAGTTAATAGGCAAATGCTGTCGAGACACTTTTTGTAGAAAATGATGTGATCTGCAAAGTTTTAGTAGGTAGGTAGGTACATTTTATTCTAATAACAATAGTTTTTGCAGCGCACTCAATGTAAAGAATATTTTAGGTAGGAATTTTACACCTTGGGGTCCTTGGGTTACATTATTGGAGTTTTAGGTAGGATCCCTAATTTTTTTTTTAATATATTATAGCCTATAGCACTCAGGGATAGAGTAGTTTCCCAATTTTTCAAATCGGTTCAGTAGTTTCGGAGCCTTTTCTTTACATACAAAAACACAAACAAACAATCAAATCTTTTCACTTTATAATTAGTATAGATTAACTTAGGGAAATCGTTTAATGGTATTTCAAAAACTGTTCACTGTCAATAGTAAATGTTTACTTGTAGCGTACGTACGTAGATAATCATGCAAAAAATAATAGACTAAGCTCAAGAATTCAAACATACATAACAATTTGTTTTTCCTATTATAAAACGGAAATCGAACCTGCGACCTCCTACGAAGCGAGCAGGTGTAAGCACCCGCATAATCAACAACTTTGTTTATTATGATCATCAAGAACAGATGATAAAGAAAGATGTAAGTATTTTGCGCTGCGTCTAGGTAAGTATTTCTTGTGTTTTTAGCGCAATTATTTTAACGCTTAAGGAGATAGAAGCGCGTTAACATACAATTACAACATACTTTACTTATAAGTTTATTCGTTAAACGCATACCTATCTACTTTTTTATTTGATTGTAAGAATTTGCCGCTAACATTAAAATCATCGGGTTACGTACTGTGATGTTGTTTTGTACCAATCGAACTTATTTACCAGTTCGGTAATGAATGAAATAATTGTTGGGAATTTATACTGTTTGTTTTGTTTGTTGATTTTTTTGTTCAAAGTTATTATTATCAGCTTACAAGATAATGTCCACTAAAGTTGAGTCATCATCATCATTATCAACCCATATTCGGCTCACTGCTGAGCTCGAATCTGCTCTCAGAATGGGAGGGGTTAGGCCAATAGTCCACCACACTGGCCCAATGCGGTTGCCGGTTTCTAAAGTTTAGTGCCACAGTATTTTTAGGCCATTTTGGGCAACGAACTGTCTCGATAAAATTTTAAAAAATACACATCACACGAAGACTGAATAAATACAATTCCAGTCTTTAGCCTTTACGTAAGCCTTCGGAACGTAATCGTATATCGTGATCGTACCAAATATAGTTTATAGATATAAATTTGTTAAGCAGGTACTTTTATATACTATATTTTTTTTTTAATATGACCAATATTCCCCTCTAAGTAATCGTAAAAGACTGTGTTACGGGGGGAGGTAGGACAATAGTCCTGGGATCTACCTCTCGGAGATGAGCCCGGCCCCGCTAAGCGATTGAAGCTTTTTTTTATTCTTTACAAGTTAGCCCTTGACTACAATCTCACCTAATGATAAGTGATGATGCAATTTAAGATGGAGTAAATAGCCACGGTAGGTCCCACGGCCAGGTCTGGCTGTTGGGACTTTGGCTCCCACCTGGACCTATTAAGAAACCCTCAATCGGTCCAGCTGGGGATCGAACCCACCGTCTTGTAGATCCACCGCGCATACCACGGCACCACGGAGGCCGTCAAAGAGCATATTGTAGGCCGAGTTCAAAATTTAAAAATACTTTAGAAGTCTATTAAGGATTTTTTATAAATTAGCCGTGGGAATTATACATTAAAGGCTTAGTCACGTATTAGCAACTTTATCTAATGCCTTCTTATATATTTAAGCCTAAATAATTCAGCGACGCCCACCATATCTAAAGAATGCTCCTAACTCATTAGCACGTACATGTCACTGGTTCGCAATTCACATCCGGTGATTAAGGTCAGGGTTGACTAAGCGAAGGACAAAGGGATGATAAGCCACCTTTATTGCATGCGAGGAAATGATAAGTATGTATATCGAAAGAGAAAGAATAAAAATAGTCCTTTAGTCTATAGATAGAATTGTCGCAAAATGACGTCATACCTTTATGACTAATTAATTATTCATTTTAAAACTGGGCTAAAAAAAAATCTGAAAATAACTGCTAATTAACTACAAGGGTATTGTACCAAAATAAAAACATTAATTAGCTATACCTACCTTGTACAGAAATTATAACAAAGCTGGAAAACGATCATTCGGGCTATTTGATGATAAGTGATTGCCGCCGTACTTTTGCAACACCAAAGGCTATCATTTCGTAACATTGGAGCAACGTGTAATTTTCATTATTTTATCCACTCACCCAACGATTTTATGCTACAGATATGTTATTAGCGCGTCGAAACTGAAGCGGACAAAAGTGGCTAATTGTCTTTATTTCATTTAGTCGCATTTTAAACAACGAAACTTATTAAAAAAGCCTCAATAGCTCAACGGTAAGAGCGGTTGAACTCATAACCGAGGGGTGGTGGTTCATCCTCACCCCGTTGGTCTATTGTCATTTTCACCCGGAGTGGGCACAGTCTTTCCCAACTAGTTGGAGGGGAACTGGAATATTTGTTATATTATAAAAATATGGTAAATATTCTTTAAAAAAATATACATACCTAATACCTAAATATTGGATACAATGTCGAGTTGTGTATTTAGGAAATGAAAAACTATATATACATAAATATATAATATAAGTAAACAAAATTTAAAAAGTAAAATCGTGCATGTGTGCTCAGTGGAGTAGTAGTAGAGTGTAGTAGTGGAATACATTTTTGCGGTGATTTTGTAGGCACGTAACATATCTAATAGTAGAAAATCTTTAGTATGATAGGTATCTTATAAACAATTATTAAAAAATCTCTCTTAACTTAAAGGTAAAAACCAAGTAGGTAAATAAACAAATTAATTAATATCTACCTAAAAAAATATAAACAGAAGATATTCTATATGATAAACGTATAAAAAGAAGTAGAAATAAAAAAGATTATTTAGATTTTATCACGTTTAAATTAAACTAAACCCATTACTTACAGTTAGTGCAAGAGTGTTGTGTAACAAGTTACACTTATTTGGTACAAGGGCTTCATTTTGTAAGAGTTAAATAAAGATATAAAATCGATTATTGGTATCGGATAAGGAGAGGCTGTTAAATCGTTAAAACCGTCTCGGTGCTTTAAGTCATCGATGTGTATCTCAGTACAGTTTTACATTAAAACATGGTACTGTATTTATAAGTACAAAATTCCGAGTACAAGTAATTCTTTAAATTAACGACATTAAGTTTTAAATTAATTCCGTTTTTACTTTACCGATCTAGCGATTGCGTTGGTTGTTCAACTGCTTCCGTGTATTTTATTTTTTTTATTTTAACTTACTAGGTTTAGAGAAAACTTTTTTTCCTCTTTCTTTTTATTTCTTACTAGTTGATCAATTGAGTGCGCGGCATCACAAAGGTGATCGCCGAACTAAATAGGCCTCATAGGACTGCTCAGAGACATACAACAAGTGATGGAAAGAGCTCTGCTAAGAGTATATCTGCGTGATCGAATCAGAAATGAGGAGATGCGCAAAAGAACCAAAGTCACTGATATAGGACAATGGGCGGGACACATAGTTCGAAGAGCCGATGGACGTTGGAGGTGCTGGATTGATGACCCCGCACTAGAAAACTCAGTGCCTAGTGGAACTCAGCGTGCTCTTTATAGATGCCAAATATGCACAGCTTAAGACTCATTGCCTGTAATGGAGTCAAAATTTACCATTTTTGTACATTTTATTATTTATATATTGCCTAGCCTCGTTAAAAAGCTTGTGCGCGCCACCACTTGACACTAGTAGGTTCCTCACTCTGGAGCTCTGACAACTGGATGGCTTATGATAATGTTCAAAAAAGAGCACGTAAAATGAAGCTGTTTGCTATTCCAGCATGTAGGTTGGTGCAGACCCCCGTTGAGCGCTTTGGCATTGCTTAGCGGGGTATTGGAGTTGGTTCCGGGTCTAGATTTGTTTTTCTCCTCGCTTGCTGAATTTCACAGAACTTTTAGCAGATACGTTCAAGTAATGCAGGACTAATAAATCATACACGAGATTTATATAAACGCATTAGCTTTAATGTTTATAAAGGTATGTGATAAATAAATAAATTATTATCAATAGTAATTTGTTTGCGACGAGCATATAAAAATAGACAAAGTTTTTATTTTAAGGTACGTAATATACGACTTGTTACTGTTTCATAAAAAAGAACATTTTAGTTTTAAAAATAAAACTAAAAGAGCATTGCAGCCATAGAAGAAATGAAAAAAAAAATATTATTGTTCCTAGAGCTAAATATGCTTTTTTGTCGCTCTTTAAACGCTATAAAGACGGACATTTTTCGTAAGGGGATTGAGAAACTATATATATGAACCGTTTGAACAGTTTTTCAATAACATCTTTAGATACGATCTAAATTATATAATTATATAAAATGTCAAACGTCTTCACTTAGGTGCACCATAATTGATCGCACCATATAATTTCTTTTGTCAATTGATCGATAAACAAATGTTTATAGCACCAAGTATAGGGTCGGTATACGTTCTGGTGTAAAAGGACATGGTCAGCTTTACACAAGAAAGCTTTATAATGAACCGGAAATTTCATTTAAAATTTTTTGTAAAGCAGTATCATTTAAAATATTAGTTATTAATAAATATTTTATCCAGAGTTATTTTTCTCCATACCAATAAAAATATGATAATTCATTGCTGATTGAACAAGGAGTATTTATTTTAAACGACACATACTCGCCTGCTAGATATTTTCTGCTCTTTATGCAATATCTGCTTGATAAAATCAGAAATGAGGAGATCCGCAGAATCACCGACATTGCTCAACGAAGCTGAAGTGGCAAAGGGCGGGTACCAAGGCGCTGGAATGGCGACCCCGCAAAAGAAAGCGCAGCGCTGGTCGACCCCCCACCGGTGGACTGGCGACATCAAGCGAGTCACAGGGATTTACTGAATGCAGGCGGCCAAGGATCGTGATATTTGGAAGTCTTTACAAAAGGCCTATGCAGTGGGTAGACGTCCATCGGCTGATATGATGTCGATGATGATGCAATGTCCTAAGAGTATGAACCTATTCGTAAGTACCTAGGTTTGGTATGCCCTTCCACCGCGGCGTCGGTATTTCTTGCAAATACAATCTAAATACCTTCAAGGCAATATTGAATAGTCACTTTCTAGACTGACGTCTTAACTAAGCCTCATGTAGTTTCATTCTAGACCTCATCATTGCTTTCCATTACCACAAAACTTTCGCATCACCAAAAAAAATATTCGGACATTCGGAACCCTAAAAAAGAGTAGGTACTTAGCCGTGGGACAAAATAAATATTATTAAAATTAAATATTATCATTTTAAAATCTCAATTTCATAAATGTCCTGCTTTAAAATACCATAATAATTGGAAATCGTGATACACTTTCCATTTGCAAAGGGACCATACACCTACCCACCTATATACTTTTAATGATTACCTAATTGCAATCTTTATAGGGTGGTATAAATTGTTGGCTCTACGAAAAAACAATTAGTCGTAACAACCAGATCGAGTTTGTATTGTTGATGTTTTTCCGTCTCAAAATTCGAAACTGCATTCTTGATCCATGATAATGGCCGATCTTATCGATAATAATCTTTGAAATGATAACGCACAAAAAGCACTGAGAACGCGAGATATGTAGCCTTTATAGGCGCTATTTAGAGTTCCGTGGAGTCTGAGAATCTTCAACTTTCGCAGTTCGTCGTTTCAAATTCAATACAATTTTTTACCCTTGGACATGTTGGACATAGTATCTACTGTCGTTTGTTAGACTTTATGTTATCAGACGGAATCGTGTAGCTACGAGTATACCTACCTATAGTACAGGCTACTACCCTACTCGACGTGTACAGTTCACTAACAAAAAAAAAATTGAAATGAAGGTAAAAAACGCATGTCATTTTGATATCTTATTTAATACCCGACTACGGCGAAGCCAAAAGGAAGGAAAATTGTGTATATTGTAGTCATACTTCATTTATAAATGTTCATATTAATCGTCACAAAAATCATTATTAGGTAGGTATTATAATTACAATTTATATGTATAAATAAATTATAAAAATATTTTAAAAATCTTTATACAATAAAGTAAATGTCATAAAATTTTATTTTCTAAGAATTTGAAGCTATAGAAAGTATTCTCGACAAGCCTAGCTTTTTTTTTAAACGTATTAATATTCATTGTATTTTTTATACTTTGCGGAATCCTATTAAAAACTTCTGAACCCATCCCTGTTACTGTCTTCGACGCTTTTTTTAGTCTGTGATATTTGCTTAGAAGTCTATTCGGATATCGCAATCGGTCCTCTTGGAAAACTGGCTTTGATTCTGCGCTACGTACCTATGTCGCTACATTATTAATTACTAGCGGATGCCCGCGACTTCGTCCGCGTGAAACCCTATTACTACCCTACCCCTATCCTACCCCTAACCTACCCCTACCCTACCCTTACCCTACCACTACCCCTACCCTACCACGCGACGGCGACGGAAGCTTAAAAAATTGAGTAACTTCTCCCGTTTTCCCAACATTTTCCTTCACTGCTCTGCTCCTATTGATCATAGCGTCATGAAAAGTATACTATAACCTGCCCAGGAGTATAAAGAATAATTGTACCAAGTTTCGTTAAAATCCGCCGAGTAGTTTTTGTTTCTATAAAGAACATACAGACAGACAGACAGACAGACAGACAGACAGACAAAAAATTTACTGATTGCATTTTTGGCATCAGTATCGACCACTAATCACCCCCTGATAGTTATTTTGGAAATATATTTCATGTACAGAATTGACCTCTCTACAGATTTATTATAAGTATAGATTATGCAGGGCAACGTTAAAATGCCTAATTTTGCAAAATAGGGTCTATCTGACGTTTCTTGCGATACGTGAGCAAGTGTCCAGACTGCGCACTTCTGCAGTTTAAAAACGCGTTCCCACTCAGCACCGCGACCCCATATTTCAATTTCGTACTGTATGTAGATGGCCTTGTACTGAAGCAACAGAAGCAAAATTGCGTGCAAACGTATTATGGGTAGGTATACTAATGATGGACTACATTCTTTTTTTTTTCTTTTTATTCTTTACAAGTTAGCCCTTGACTACAATCTCACCTGATGGTAAGTGACGATGCAGTCTAAAGATGGAAGCGGGCTAACTTGTTAGGAGGAGGATGAAAATCCACACCCCTTTCGGTTTCTACACGGCCTCGTACCGGAACGCTAAATCGCTTGGCGGTACGTCTTTGCCGGTAGGGTGGTAACTAGCCACGGCCGAAGCCTCCCACCAGCCAGACCTGGACAAATTAAGAAAATCTCAGTCTGCCCAGCCGGGGATCGAACCCAGGACCTCCGTCTTGTAAATCCACCGCGCATACCACTGCGCCACGGAGGCCGTCAACATATGACCACTTTCGCCCCAAAGTTTTTATAATAGAGATATGTCACTAGCACATTAAAACTGACGCATATGTTTTCTGTGACTGACGGGAAAAAGGCGGCTATTGAGGCGCATATTAAACAACGAAAGTTAATTAAACTAAATATACATATACAATGCAGAGTTGTGTGTTTATGAACTTTAAACACTGTTTAAACCTACATATTGATTAAAATGAATTCGTTTACTACTCAAAAATGCAGCAAATCAATGAAGGCCACGCGCAGTGTAGGGTTCCGCAGATTTAATTAGCACTATAAGCAATGACCTACTCACAGATTATATAGAGCATAGATAGGGCGTACGGAACACGACGGTGTCGTAGCCGCTCCAAATACAAAATTCAAAAACGAATACATTCTCGAGTCAGTACTACACGAAGCGTCGAATCAGTAACTTTAAAATGGCGTCTTATGTTTTTAAATATTTTAAAAACTATTTACAAAAACTAAAGAAATAAGATGGAGTCTGGAGTATTCTTTTTATTGCTAATTATTGATTAATATATTAGTTTACGTAAATGTGTTAAATTTTTAAATACAAATTATAAAAAAGTTTGTTTAAGCCGATGTCAAGGAGACGCATGACGTTTGTTTTTTTATAGGTTTCATCGGTTTCACAACGCTGCTTGTAAAGATTATCTGTGTATGATCTTTATTCTGTATTTTTATAGATAGATTAAGTGCCTACAGAATCACCGCAAAAAATTATCCGAAGTTTAGCTACACCATGTAAATAATAAATTTTCTTAATTCTATGCGTGTGTGAAGTCTGCCAATCGGCATTGAGCCAGCGTGGTGGAATATTAGCCTAACTCCTCTCATTCTGAGAGGAGACTCGTGCTCAGCAGTGAGGCGAATATGGGTTGATAATGATGATGATGATGATTATGAGTTAGCGCACACATGCACAATTTTCTCTTTAATTCGATTATACATTTATGTATAGGTATATAGTTTTTACTTTTCCTGGACACACAACTCGACACGGGGTATTATTTGTTTATATAACGTTCGTTGTGTAACAAGCGACTAAATGAAATTAAGACAATTTACACATTTGTCCGCCTCAGTCGACGCTTCATTTATAATTCCTTTTAGAACAAAGAGTATAATAAGTATATGGGAAAAGAGAGCCCTCTTGAAGATTTTCTGTGGCTTAAATTGAAGCGCCAACTGCGGTTTGGAGTAAACTTATAGGTACTACTAAAACAGCGGCAATTTTATTTAAATGGAGATTTTTAATCGAGGTATAATAAAACTCAAAAAATATTAAAAAAAACGAATTGAGAAAAGCAAATAAAAAAAAAAAATATATTGTGATGTAATCCAATCCCCACCCGGGCTCGAACCAATGACTATTCCTAATTATACGTATCTTTGTTATTATCCGTCCGACCATGTACACCACTGGACCCAGATCATCGTAACCATTTAGTTAACATTGTTGCGTAGTTACCATTTGTTACTTAAAAACTAACCAAACACTCTATGTTAACTTATGCGTCACATATTTTATTAAATGAAGAAGTTTGATTTGCAAAACGATTTAAATATATATTTCATGTAGTGGTCTATGAGATTATTACAGAGTTACTATTTTTTTCATTATCGTTAAAATTATTAAATATTATGAAATGGTTGCAAATATTGATACTGGGCACACTAAGATTAGCGATGGAATTGCTGCCATCTGTTGAGATATTTTTACCAACTTAGTCGAAAAGTTGTTTCACTACTAGATCTAGATGGCCTGTAAGTTAACAAATTGCTCAGAATGTATGGAACTGTCCCCCCCCCCCTGTTTGAGAACAAAAAGATTGGAGACATAGAGGATAGTAATATTATTATAGTCTGTAATATAAAATGACAAAATGAGTTTATATCCTGTGTAAAACCACAAACTGCAGATGCATGTTATACGATAAGTAACGTTACCAGATTGTGGGGAGTTCCCCAAAATACGGGGAATTTCAACTCACTCAGGGACCATCCCACAGGTATAGGAATTGCTTTTTTGTAGAGGTTTTTTTTTCAATTCTGTTTTAACCAATAAATAAAGTTAGTACGAAACTGAAGTCAGTTTTAGCCTTTGACTACGGACATGTTTCGCACCCAAATTCACCAACAAAAATGTCTGTCGCTTTTTGAGAGGGTCTTTTTGAGAGAGAGGTAAACTCACACATCGAAAATATTTAACACCATTGAATATATTATGTGTCCATACACTACATACAACTATAAATTTGACTCGCAATACACACACGTGTAATTTTTACACAGCAGACAAGCGCATCGCTTAGACTATCCATAGAATATATACATAAAATATTTGATTACATTACCGATTTTTTGCTGTTCCGTCAAAAGGATTGATTCTTTATAGTAATTGTTTTCATTACAAACTTGATAAATTTAAGGTAAAAATGAAACGTTACTCCATTTTTTACTAAACTACAAGTTTTTGGCCGTTTTTATGCCGTTCAATTAACCAAACCAGCATTTTTAGGGAGCTCTTTACACGACGAAAACGAGTAGGTACAACAATGAAACATTGATTCTATAGCAACAGTTTTTATAAACACGTTAGATCTTTGATTTTTGATCTTTGCCAGAGGGGTAACGGTTAGACAGGCAGGTTCTGTTATAAACGGTTGAAGGTTTTAGCAGTAGAATTACCTGAGGGTAACAATTTATAGGTATAGAGTGCTAGTATCGAGAGTAGTGCTCAAGTACTCAGCCAAGAATGAAAACATTATGATTTAAAGGCGCTTACAATGATACTATTTTGGTAGCTCGGGGAATATCAGCGGCTTGGATTGCATGCGCTAATATGTCATAATCGCCAAAGTATCCGTTGCGTATTTATTATTGGACTTTCACCAGAAAAGATTAATTGCAATGTGCTATAAAATCTTGTAAAAACAATTCCAGAGAGCAAAATGAACAAAACAGTAGTAGTTATTAAGATATCATTTTAATCTCAATAATAAATGAATAAGTAGTACACAAAAATACCGTTAACATTATGGTCAGGGATCCCTAGAATATTTTGTACATCTGATTACTAACAAGCTAATTTTTCGTGAGTAGCTTCATCTTGATGAGACAATCAACTTTTTAATATACGAAAATTCTTGATTCTGGTAGCTAACTAAGTTACTAGGAAAGTAAAACTTCAGATAGTCAAGTCACAAATTGCGTGGATAATGTACCACGCAATTTGTAGGACAATGCAGCTGTTAAATTGTATAACTATTAATAAAAATATTATAAGTAAAAACAAACAGCTGGTCAGTAACAACTTTCATTAACCTCATTATTGATACAAGTTGGGAGGAGGGCAGAGTAACAAAATACAAAATAGTCCCTGCGCTCAACCGTGGACGGACGGACGGACAGACAGAAGAACATGATGAAACTATAAGGGTTCCTTGTTGACTAGGGAACCCTAAGAAGATTAAAAGTATATTCTTCCCCAAGTTAAGTAATTTCGCTTAGATTTGTATTTTGTAGGGAATCTGGATAATAGGTAATAGCAACACTGACGATAAGTCAAAAGAGTTTGAAGTTTTCAGCGTTAGAGCTAGCAAAAATGAAAAAATAACAAATTAAGAAAATTACCTTAATTATTGATATGAATTAGTGCTTACAAGCATTACTTGTTGATTTTTCGACCAAATATGCTTCTGTTCCCGCGTTAACTTTGTGAACTTGCCATGAATGGACATGGCTCGTCTTGACATTTATTAGGTCTGAAAAGAAAACAAAGCTATATTTTGCGTGCAATACAACGGTTGAAAATGTTTTCGAAGTCTCTAACCAGCAAGGATACGTTCCTGGAGCAGACAAAAGCGGCGCGGGAGGAGCGGGCTTTGGAAAAGAAGCGAGAACAGTCTGCTATTAAAATACAAGCAATTGTACGAGGATGGCTGGCCAGACATAGATTCATTAAACTTATTTTGTAAGTAGAAACACGATAATAATCTAACCTTTATAATTTTAGACAATGTAAATCTGTCTGTTAAGATAACCCTTAAGATAACCCTAATCTATACATATTATAAATATGACAAAGCCCTTAGTCGTATATTATGTCTGTTTGTGTTAAACTCGATAATTCCTAAACAAATGTTACCAATAAATATAAGAGAGAGCTTAAGGTGTATATTTGGACATGGTGTTGTTCAAATTGCTTGAAATATTATGGTAATTGCTGGAAGTGCTGGTAAAAGTCAAGATGTTCGGGTTATGCCTTCAAAATATAACAAAAAATTGCATGGTGGGATATATATTACTATACAGATTGTGTCTTATAAAAAAAAATTAAGTTAATTTTTGAAATAAGCTGATTCTAATAAGACCGAGATAGAACGTTAGAATATTTAGTCAAGTTTCATGTGGACTTTAGCTCCAATTTGGGATCTTTTAGTATACTCTAAAGTGTAAGAGTTGTGCAATTGGTTAACACCAATTCAATTACAGTAATTTAAAAAAAAATATATTGTTATCACTGGTTTACTAAATAAAGAAATTTTCACTTTGCTGAGAATCCCACAATCCATTGCATGACCTAAAATATTTAACATTCACCTGCATGATTTCCGTTTCTGTAAGAATACAAGGATAGAGCCTATAGCCTTCCTCGATAAATGGGCTATCTAACACTGAAAGAATTTTTCAAATTAAACCTGTAGTACCTGAGATTAGAGCGTTCAAATAAACAAACAAACAAACTCTTCAGCTTTTTAATATTAGTATAGATAACAGGTAAACGGTAAGGAAAATAACCTTATAGAGTTTTCCATTCCATACTTTTCCTGTATTTAAGATCAGGAACAAAGAACCCAAGCTTTACTATAATAAAAGAAATGATATGATAGTTATTCATTTATATTTTAATAATCTTTATGTTATAGACTAATAAAAATGTTTAAATGTGTATGTATGTATTTGTGTGTAATTAATAAAAATAGTTTATGTATTTGTGTGTAATTATTTGATTTTATTATTATTTCTATTTATGCCACCTGCATTCTTGTGATCTCACATTTTCCAAAACCTAAGGTTGCCTGGAAGAAAATGCTATGGAGCGATAAGACCACTATTTTGTATACTGCTTTTTTGTTGATTTGTTTGGTCTTTTTTTGTTTTATGTTGTGGTGTATGTCTGTCTTGCACTTGTCCAGTTGTTTATATTCATATTGAATTTTCATTTTAATATTTATTTCTCTTCTAGGGATGATTTTGACAGACTTCTCCCAGAATCAGCAAATCAGGGGTCACAAGATGAGTCCCAACCCCCAGAGCTTATTCAGGCATTGGATGTATACAGAGTGGCTTGTAGGCTGTTTCTCATATTCAAGCAGCAAAGAGATAAAAAGAGATTTGAGAAGCTATGCAAGTATATAGTGCAGAGCTTACACTCTGAGTCAGTTAAAATATCTTATGTTGGTGTTTTTCTGAATAAAGAATACAGGTATGTTAAATTTATTTGTATTATACACAAGCTTGTTGTTCCAAGGGACTGGAATGGCAACCTCACACGAAAAAATGCAATGTTAGTCTACATCAAGCGACTTGCAGGGATATGGTGGATCGAGGCTCTGGATTGTGATGTTTAGAAGTCCCTATAAAAGACCTATGTTCTGCAGTGGATGTCCATCGGCTGATATGATGATGACAATGATACACAAGCCACCACATACTTCAATAGTTTTGGGCTCAAAATAATCATGTTTTGTTGAGTTAATAGAAAGAAATGTCACAAAAAACAGAAAATAAAGATTGAGGAATCTTGTACAGATATTATTATAGATTATAGAGGGACAGCTGTCAAACAGCTGAGATATATAAGCTCCGTAAATATTAATGTTTTAAAATTAAATAATACGACAAAAATATCAGTGAAGTGAGAACTATATTATAAACTTTGCAACGCTGCTGTGAAAATATTTTTTGGATATAAATAGTGGCAGGAGGAAAGTGTTATACAAAATATCATCACTGCAATACTTACGTAAACAAAGGAAACTTCCAGATACAAAAGAAACTGAACAGTATTCCAGAAAAGCGTAAGAAGGTCACCACAAAACACAAATTCAATATAAATTTACACCATACAAAAGAACAATATTAAGCAAGTTACGTAATAAACAACGCAAAATTGTCACCAGTCAGTAATTCATTGAAACTGCAACATTGAGTTAGAAAATCTGATAATACCCACATCTACATCAAGAGTCGCGCGCGACAAGTGCCGCTAGAAACCGGTTTTATTGCAAACAATATACCTAAGTTGAAGTATCGGTGCGATGCTAAGAGGAAAATATTATTAGACCAGAGTTCGATCCCAGCTGTTGTATTGTTGTATTCTGTATTCTTCAAATCAATTATTATTAATTTTATTTTTTTATAAAACGGTAATGTTTTAAAACTTTGTATATAATATATGTATTAGGTTCAAATTATGTATTAGGTCAGTTGTATTGTTGTATTCCGTATTCTTCGAATCAATTATTATTTTTTTTTTTTATTTTTTTTTTTTTTGTTTTGTATAACGGTAAAGTTTTAAAACTTTGTATAATGCTAAGAGGAAAATATTATTAGACCAGAGTTCGATCCCAGCTGTTGTATTGTTGTATTCCGTATTCTTCAAATCAATTATTATTAATTTTATTTTTTTGTATAACGGTAATGTTTTAAAACTTTGTATATAATATATGTATTAGGTTCAAATTTTTTATCAGGTCATGGTAGTAGGTATATATATATATATATATATTATTTATTTATTTATTATTATTTTCTTATATAATTAATTATACACAAATTTACTGTCTTAAAACATGACTAATGAATGTAACGTATGCAAGAATAGTGTGTTAGTTACGCAAAAAAGAATAAAATGCGTAAAGTGTCATACGCAATGTCATTTTGATTGTATTGTAACGTCTGGAGCCAAGTCACCTATACTTCGAGGACAATGGATTTGCCCGACATGCAAGACTAAAATACCAACAACTACGATTACATCGGAAAGCAATATAGCGGTCAAATCAATTGACATTGCGTCAGACTCAAACGAAGTTTTGCTATCGGCCATAAGAAGAGAGGTGACGGAAGTTATCTCTCAGACAGTTAACATTGAGTTGAAAAAAATACGTGAAGAGTTAAGCAGCTTACATAGCATAAAGTCTTCCATAGATTATTTATCAGGCCTATACGATACAGTAAAACAAGAGCTAGAGGAGGCTAAAAAAGAAATTTCAATTTTAAAAAAAGACAACATAGATCTTAAAGAAAAATTAATTAGTCACACAAACACAATTAATATACTTGACAAAGAGGCTAGATCTAATAATATTGAAGTTCACTGTTTACCGGAGTTTAAAGGAGAAAACCTAGTTAAAACTGTAGAACAGATAGGGAGAATAATTAACGTGCCAGTGCATGAAGGGAGTATAGCTAAGTGCACTCGGGTTACAAAAATAAATAAAGATTCACCAAGACCTAGAGCTGTGATTGTTAAATTCAGCTCCCCTTTTCAAAGAGATAGATTTCTGGCAGGTGTTATCAATTATAACAAATCTAATAAGGAAGACAAATTGAACACAGCACATTTAGGTATTTCTGGTGAAAAAAAATCAGTATTTATATCTGAGCACTTATCTTCGTTGTCGAAAGATATTTTCGCTGCAGCGCGTATTTTTGCCAAGGAAAAACAATATCGTTTTGTTTGGTCGCGTAACGGTAATATTTTCTTGCGAAAAACAATTTCGAGTGACATTGTATTGGTGAAGTCAAAGGAAACTTTAGCTAAATTAACTTAATATTTATATTTTTTATTCTCATTAATTTATTTTATGCAGTATTATTATTCTGTGTAGTAGTACCTTGCTTTTATGTGCAGTTTAAAAATTTTCTATCAAAATGTAAGAGGAATAAGGACAAAGACAAATGATATATATTTAGCTATCCTTAATACAGATTTTGATATTTTAGTGTTGACTGAAACTTGGCTTAACATTGGAGTATCAAGTAATGAATTTATTGACACCAGATACAGTGTTTTTCGTAGAGATCGTGAGTCTAGTGTTACTAATAAGTTAGATGGTGGAGGAGTTTTGATTGCGGTATCAAAAAGGTTTAGATGTTACAGAGTTAATTCTTGGGAGACAAATTATGAAGATCTTTGGGTTAATTTGGTATTTGGATCAAAAACCATATCAATATGTGCGGTGTATATTCCTTCACCACTGCGATATGACACACTTGAAGTATTTATGCAAAATGTTGAACGTATAATAATTAACGAACAGCTGCCAACAATTATAATTGGGGATTTTAATATACCCTCTATAAAATGGGATAGTGACATTAATGATTTAAAAAAAATGGTTCCGACTAACACTGGTCCAGCTATTACTCTAATAAATAATTTTACGGCTTTAACAAATTTAGGTCAGTATAATAACATAAAGAATGCATTTGGCAAGATTCTAGATCTTGTATTCAGTACTTTTGGCTGTGTGAAAATAGATGAAAGTGATTTTTCTGCATGCTCAATTGATAAATATCATCCGCCATTAGACATTGATTTGGAATTTGATTTTAAAGATACCTTATTAACTCCAAATTCGATTACAAGATACAACTTTGAGAAAGCAGACTATGAGCAAATAAATGAATATCTTACAAATATTAATTGGGAGACATTGTTTAAGGATTGTGATAACGTTAGTGTAATGACAGATATTTTTTATGCTGAGCTACGTAAAATAATTGAAAAATATGTTCCAAAGAAAAAAGTTAAGAATAACTCGCGATATCCGGTTTGGTATTCGAAAAACCTAATTAAAAGATTGAAGGAGAAGAACAAATATAGAATCAGATATAAGAAATACCACAATCCGTTAGACGAAATTGAGTTTAAATTATTACGTGATAGGTGTGAAGTTATTATAAATATGGAATATAAAAACTATTTAGAAAACGTAGAGTATAGTATAAAGGTGAATCCAAAATTTTTTCATTCGTATGTAAAAAACTTGCGTAATAATAAATGTGATTATCCTGCGATAATGACAAATAATAATTGTTCATTTTCCAATGGGTCAGATATTTGTAATCAGTTTGCAATCCACTTCTCAAATATTTTTGTATCGTCTAAGAGTCAATTAACACAATTTGTTAGTACTTTAAATTCTAGTTATAGCTCACAATTAAATAACATAAGTATAAAGGAGAAAGAAGTTTTACAGAAATTAAAATGTTTAGATATAAACAAAGGTTCTGGCCCCGATAATATACCACCACATTTTGTTTATAGCTGTGCATCAAGTTTATCGAAACCATTATTTCTTATTTATAATAAATCTTTATGTGATGGTATTTTTCCAAGTATATGGAAAATGGCTAGAGTAGTGCCTGTTTTTAAATGTGGGGATCGGAAGGATATAACAAAATACAGACCAATATGTATATTATCGGTATTTTCAAAAATATTTGAATCAATAATCTGTGAGAGACTAAGTTGGCATTTTAAATCACTATTAATAGATAATCAACATGGCTTCATAAAAAAAAGATCAACTATATCAAATTTAACATTATTTATAGATGACATTACTGAAGCACTAGATAATACTGATCAACTTGATTGTGTTTATACAGATTTTTCTAAAGCGTTTGACGTTGTTGATCACTGTATATTGATAAAGAAGCTCATCGGTTATGGTGTTTGTGGAAATGTTATCAATTGGATGGAATCATATCTAATGAATCGTGAAATGAATGTTGTTATTGGAGGCTATCAATCAAAAACATTTACTGCTACTTCTGGAGTGCCACAGGGTTCCAACCTTGGGCCTACATTATTTGGAATATTTATCAATGATATTATAACTTGTTTTCAATATTGCCAATTTCAGCTGTACGCTGATGACCTCAAAATTTATACGAAAATAAAAGACATGAATGATTCTAAAAACATGCAAAAAGATTTGGATAGACTTTCTAATTGGTGTTATAATAACAATATAAAATTAAATCATTTAAAATGTTTCAGTATTACTTTCAGTCGTAAGGTTAAGAATTTCAAGTTCAATTACAGTATAAATGGAAATATATTGGAAGATGTTAAAATTATAAAAGATCTTGGGATTACATTAGATAATAAATTGAGCTTCATACCACACATAGATAGTTTGGTAGGGAAATCTCTCAAGTTATTAGGTTTTATTATTAGAAATACAAAAGAATTTAAAAATTCATCAACAAAATTAGCCTTATTTAATACAATGATCAGAAGTAGACTTGAATACTGTTCAGTAGCATGGAATCCGTATTATCAAGTACATAAGGATAGAATTGAAAGAGTACAAAAAAAGTTTTTACGACATTTAGCATTTAAAGATAAAATATTGAAGGAAAGAACCAAGTATAATGATCTCTTAAAATTTTATAAAACGGCTTCACTATCTAACCGTAGAGATTTGATAGACCTTTGTTTTTTGCACAAAATTGTTAATTTTAAAATAGACAACTCGGAGTTGCTGAATAGGGTAAAACTTGCTGTGCCGAACAAAAATGCTAGATCTCACATTAAAAACAAACTAACTTTTAGGCCAAGAATCACAAAAACTAATCTGGGGAGAAATGCTCCTATTGAAAGAATAGTGAGATCGTATAATAATATTTTTAAAATGGCAAATCTGGATATTTTCAATAGCGGTTCTAATTCTTTTAAAAGTAAAGTTAAAAAACATATGTCGATGAATAATGTACTTTAAATGCATTCTGTTTTTGTTTTAAATGTAATTTCTTATTGTTAATTCCCATTATTATTGTTATAATTACATTTTTTTTTCTTTCTTTCTTTTAGTTTCTTTTTTTTTTTATTTTTAGTGGTAGGTAGATTTAGTTTTTGTTTCTTTTTTTTAATGGTAAATTAAGAATTGTATTAAAATAAACGCATGTTGAGTTAGCCTGTAAGTGGGGTGTACAATGTAGCATATTACATTTTAATGCATGTTATGTTTAATTAGTCATAAGTTTTTTGTATACAACGTTGGCTTCCGAATAAATAAATAAATAAATTATTATATTATTTTTATGGTAATTTAGGGATCTAATAAAAGTTAAAAAAAATAACTTAAAAAATCCAGGGAAATGCATATTATTTTCTTATATATATAAAACCTGTACAACTGAGCAGAATCTAATGGCACCTCAGGTTGATTCCTTATTAGGCTGTAAAAGTGTAGCCAAAATAAGAGATGCCAATGAACAAAATATCTATACATATCTCTGCAGGGCCTTTAGTCCAGTTACAATAATTGCACTTTCGGCAGATGCAATGTTGCTTATAGGCAATATATGACGAGTAATAAAAAAATATTGCATTCAACAGAACATTTGAAATTTATTTAACTGCATTTTTTTTATTCACAAAGATAACATTATGAAACTCAAGCTAACTTATCTTAAGAACCATTACAAAGCAATAAATGAGCCAGCCTGTTTATTATGTCACCAGTTTTAGTAAATTTACAAGAAGTGAATACATATAAATGTATATAACTGTAGTGTTTGGTAGATATCCTTATTTAAAACTTCAAATAATTTATTATAAATAAAATATTCAGAGACATGATAGCCCAGTGGACATGACCTCTACCTTCAATTTGGAGAGTGTAGGTTGGAATTTGGGGCATACCTCCAACTTTTCAGTTGAGTGCATTTAAAAAAAAACAAAGAAAAAATTCTATATAATGTACCTGGTGAAGGAATGGTAAATGGTTCTGCATACCTGAGAATTTTCTTGATTCTCTAGGTGTGTAAAATCTGCCATTCTGCACTGGGCCAGCGTGGTGGACTAAGGCCTATCTACCCCTCTCATCCTGAGAAAATATTTCCTACAGTTTCAGATGGATAGCACATATAAAAGACTTGTTATACAAATGTTGTCAATACCTAGAGGAATTGAAACCCGAGTCCCCAATAGACATGCAGAGTATACTCATCCATCTCCACACGCTCCTGGCGTTCACTGCTACAAACACATGGGCATTGACGAGGCTCAAAAACTTTGAGAAGCTCCGCGGTGGTATGACACAACTATGTGCCAATGTTATGGGCTCATTATTCCATAGAGGCTATTATTTAACTTTGAAGGTAAGATTAAAATTTTTGAAAAAATAATATTTATTTGTGCTGTGACTAAATATCACATACTAATACTAATACTGTAATAATACTTATTGCTGTTATTAAGAGTGATCTGAACTGGAAATTCCCATACTACATCACCAATTTCTACTTTTTGTTTAATTTTTAGACTGCTTGTTTTTACTATCTTTTTTAATATCCAATCCAATATTAAGACAGCAACAAATAATGTTGGGCTATATGAGTATTCATCAATTCTCCAACATTTTGAGGCCCTAGCAAGCTACTAGCAATACTGATTACTGACTATTTCTTATGATATATGTATGTATATGATAATGTATGACATCACATCACACTAATATTTTATAGGCGAAACTTGGTGTGTAAGTGTGTATGTTTGTCCCTCCTTTACACTGCGGCTACTGAAGCGATTTGGCTAAAATTTGGAATGAAAATAGATTACTTAATCTGTATTAACACAGGTACTTTTCATTTCCTTCTTCAAAACTTCTTAATATATATATATGTAGTACATATAAAGATGAACCTAAAGTGTCGTATTATAGTGGTGGATTTGCTGGATGCAGGTGGCTCAGTATCGTGATGTTTGGAAATCCCTACAAAGGCCAATGTCCTGCTGTGAACGTCTATCGGCTGATATGATGATGATGATGATGATAGTGGTGGTGTTTAAGAAATCATTTGTCTTTCAGTCACTTCTCCTTAGAGGTTTGTGTCGTGAGAAAGTCAGTCTGAAGAATATATCACTGACGGCCATTGTGACACTTGCACTGAGGCCGCTAGTGTCGGCACAGTTCTCGGAGAAGCTGCTCACCATGTACATCATACAGATACTGTCTGTACCAACATTGGTGTTTCACATGCAGCAGATATCACCTGAGGTATGCAAAATAAAAATATTTTTTCTTAATTTTTAAATAACTTTCTCCTAGATGATTAAGGGAGGATTTAGTTTTTTTTTTAGTCCAACAATACAAGTGTGATACATAGGTTGACATTATATTTCAACAAGAATATTATGTATCAGTAGCCACTATTTTTTTTTTATTTTTCACAAGCTAGCCCTTGACTACAATCTCACTGGTAAGTGAAAATGTAATCTAAGATAAAAGCGGCTACCTTGTTAGGCGTAGAATGAAAACCACTCCCATTTTTGTTTCTGACATCGTAATGGAACGCTAAATAGCTTGGCGGTAAGTCTATGCGGGTAGGGTAGTAGCTAGAGCCACGGCCAAAGCCAGCCAGACCTGGACCAATTATGAAAACTTCAATCGGCCCAGTTGGGTATCGCCGGCTACTGAAAATATAATACTATAAAGAAGATTGACCAAAATATTTTTGTTTATACATATAATATAAATAAACATAGACTTCAATTTAGTGATATGTAAACAAACAAGTTAACCACTACACTAAGATCAAATGTTGCTGGAAACTGCTTTTTTCTAATCAGTGGTAGAGTCGCCACTCACTGACAGATTTGATTTAAAGTGTCCCCTTATACGTCCACAAGTCAGCCCGCTGGGTCTTTTGGTGTATTCACTCCATCCAACCGAGCTTGCTCCAGAAGCTTAGCAGGCAAAATACCAACCTCTTTTCTATAGTTTTCATACATTTAATATGGAATCGCCGCATATGGCAGGTGACACCAGTGGCGGCCACACACCACAAAACCGTTTTTAGCTTTAGGTCATGGCGTCTATGTACGTTTATGGCTCCCTTGTGTGGCACCACTAAAAAAAATTAGCCCTTTTGAAATATCTCATCTCTTATTCTGTTACTCGGCAATCTGTCGTACGACATTGCGCCGTTTGTCTGTTGGTTAGAGATTATGTGTCAACAGAATATGTAAGTCCATTAACGAATCTCCTTTTTTGCTGTATTCTAGCTATCTATGCACGCTTGAAATAAATTAATTTTAGTGTAATTTAAAGTAAATATTCCAGTCTATAGCAGCGTTCAGATCACACGGGATGTTCGACAAATGTGTTGAATTCCTGAGTGCGGATCAGAACATGCGCATCGTGTTCAACACTCTGGAGGGCAACTATGCGCTGTGTTTGCTCGCCAACCTCATACAGCTGGCCTACTGCGAGAGAGAGCACGCTCAGCCCAACACATATTACCCCACTTTTGTGGTAAGTGCCATTTTAGACTGGTAACACTAAATTCTAGGGGTATAGTTTATGCAGACCAAAACATAAAATAATTTGTATGTATTACAAATTGCAAACGCTTCTCTTCAGCCATGTAAATACCTCTGACCTTTCTTACTTCAAAGACCAAACATTCTAGTATAGTTACGTCTCTTCTTTCCCTCTTGAACTTTATCAGATTTTCAACTTATTATCACCATTGTCTTGTATACCTGACGCTTCAAAAGTGCTTGTAAACTAAGCCTAATTGAAATAAACGAATTTTGACTGTGACTTTGATTAAACTAGAGGACGCCTGCGACTTCGCTCGTGTGAAATTATGGTTTTTTAAGTCCGTTTGAAGCCTTTGTGTTAATCGAGGGTAAAATCCATTCCAAATTTCAGCCAAATGGTTCAGTAACATTAATGAAATATTGCGTAAAGGAATAACAAACATACACTCTTACGAACAAACTTTCACCGTTAGGTATAGTATTAAAATGTAAGTGTGTGATTAGATATTACCTACCTAACATATATTTTTTTATTACAGTTAGTGGTGAGTCGTTTCTTAGACTGTTGCCAGCAATACGTAGTTTGCAAGAAGGGTAACTTAAGCAACTGGCATCCCATCCTCGGCTGGTTCGCACAAAGCTTCGATGCGTACCTCCCCCCTGCTATGGGGAACTTGAGGTTCCAATTGTCCTTGTTATGGGGTATTCCGTTATTGAAGAAGCTACTCGGGAGCCCTTTGAAGGACATGCTCGATGCTGGTATCACGGGGGAGGAGGGGGCGGGACCTTCTCAACCCTCGACGCCGGTACAGAGTAGCAACCCCGCTTCGTTTATTAGACGGGCCATAGAAGCTAGGACTAGTAGGTGAGTGAAAGTATAGCAATAACTACAGTAGAAAGAATGGGATTGAGACAGACAGTCTCAGACCAATTATTGTATAGGACCTGCCTCGCTAGACGTTACTTTTCTGTCAATGTATATGATCAACGATCTAATGCGATTATAAAAACTGTCTCTATAGAATCGATGTTAAATAGTTGTAATCGTGTTTGTCGGTTAGAGCTCCGTAAAAATACCTTTTTGTGTAATTCAATTGTGTAAAAAACGGGCAAAAACTTCTAGTTTAGTATACGATATATACCAAATCTACGCTAGTTTTCCTCAGAAAATGACAGACAATTTTGTTCGTGACTATGAGTGCGATACAGGTCCTTCTATAATTGGTCTGAGCAGACAGTAATCAAATAGTTAATATGGCGTTGATTTTAAAATTTACTAGAGAATGCCTGCAAAAGATTCAGTTTTCCCCTATTACAGACCTATTACCTAAGTTTTCGTGTCTTAATGTAGCAAAAGGTCTGTAGACCTTGGAGAAAACCTTTTCTTCTTCCTCCTTTCTTCTTCCTTGGGTCGTTTCCGCAGTTGGCCATAATGGTCCGTATGAAGATTGATCAAAATATCTTAAGCAGTTGAGCCATTAATAATAATAATGGATTTGATAATTTCATTTAATAAAGTAAATTTTTATTTGCATAAAACTAGCCTTTCTAAGGGCCCACGAAAGGGCGGTGACACTCAGATATTAATGGTAGTGACTAGGCCTGACAATAATGTTGGTAAATAAATTACTTTTGTTCTTACATCATTTTTTATAATCTTATTTTAGATCCAATTCAAGCAAGAATTTTAGAAAATTAGGATCGCCCGATTGTACAAAAGTTGCACTCATTTGCTCCATGTATCACACGGCGCTGCAAACTATGTCGCAAGTTAAATTAGATATATTGACTGGCAAGTATTACCCTTTATACAACTTTACGGATAAGCAGTTAATAGTTATCCCCAAAATATTGTCTAAAAACTTTATACACATGTACCCATATATTGATGACAATCCACAGTAAGCTAAGTGACGTCAGTCTAAATCCAATATGGCAGTAATTGAGATTAAAACACTTAAGTTCTTGAGTGTTTTAACTCATTTTTTATCGAGCTACCCTGACTAAGTTTACTATATCTGATATATAGTGAAAAAGTGTAACAGACTTCCAAAAATGGACTTCCAATCACATTATTTTGTTTTATTTTATGTTTGGTTAGTTCATCTGTTTGTAATGAATGTACTTGTACTACCTGTTTGGAATGCATAATCCACTGAAAATGGACGGCAAGAAACTCACATCTAGGTCAGCAGTTTAAAAAAAAAAATACAATAACTTTCTGTGCATCATTAGTATTACTCAGCTCTCGTAAGTAAATCTGCAAGCCTAACATGTGACCCACAACAATGTGTTATTGGTAGACAATATGTTATTTAGACTTCAGGAGATATATGTCATGACCCGCATTTTAAGCTTACTGGTTTCCTCAAAGTCATTATTATGGTTCTTTTCCAGGTCTTTGCAACCAGGATGAAATACTCTATGCATTATGGCAATTCCTATGCACATTGGGACCAAACAGTGGACTGAAAGCTTTCCTTGATCTCTTAGCTCTAAACACTAAAGCTTCGGCTCCGGAGTTTCAAATGCTCATTCTTTTTAGTGATTGCATGACGCATTATGTTACGTAAGTTTTTTTTATATTATTTCTAGTTGATCAAAATATCAAATAGACCAGTTGTAGGCTGAGAATACGTCAACCAGCAGCAGCAGCTAAATCAAAAATCGTAAAGGGCGGAAAAATATAGCGATTAGTCACATAAATGTAGACAATAATTATCTTAAGGTATCTAAGCCCATTGTTTAAACACTTTTACGATGTTCTACAATCATTTTACATCTGATATTTTCATCATTGTTTTAAACAATCTTACAGACTGGCTGCATACACTCGTTTTCCATATTCGTTTCCCTAATGCGTAATTTCGATTTGGAATTCCGTGACCACAGACACACAGACTACCACAGACTTTAGGATTTTCTTCATTCGGAATCGCAAGCATCCATCCATCCATCGCATTTCGCAAGGGCTCGCATTCGTTACGTACGCGCGGAATTTGTTCCATTCCGAAAAAAAATATACGTCATTTAATGTATATTGATATCATGCATTTTCGTTTTTCGAAAACGGATTCGGAAAACAAGTGTATGCGGCTGGCTTGAAGTGTTTTAAATGAAGAAATTAGAGCTAAAATTATTCTTTTACTAGACCACTTCTAATCATGGATTGTTTCAGGATATTAGATGACATGGAAATGTATGAAAAGCAGGACCCTTTCAAGTTGCAAGACTTTGTCAACATGTCGCACTTTCTGAACATGTTCATCTATAAATCCATTATAGGACAATTATTTGGTAAGCATATATCACAATGTAGTATGTTATGTAAATCATCAATTTACACGCTCGTTGACAGAGAATTGACAATATACTTTCATTTTGTTTTTTTTTTGTTAGTTTAATAAATGCACTGCACATTGCAACTTTTCATTTCAATAGTCTAAGGTCTAGTGTTTGGCTATTTGTACTTAGCATCTAAAGTATGACAAAACCTAGTTTCTTTTTGTTGTATAGCTGTTTTGTGCTATTTTCAGTAGATAATATCAAAATTAACAGAATAAATTTAATAAAGGATTTTTTAATATTCAGATTTAAAGACGATACAAAGCAACGAAGTTTTCGCGTCTTTACACACGCTGCTATTGGCACTATATCGCCGCGACTGTCGGCGTGCGTACGCGCCCACGCAGCACTGGCTTGTACGAGAAATACGCGATTCGCAGTTCATGGCCGACCTCGAGAAGGGCAAGAAGCCCCAGCAGGTATCTTACAAACGATGTTCCGCCGCGACTGTCGTAGCATTAGCTTGTACGAGAAATACGCGACTCGTAGTTTATGGCCGACCTCAAGAATGTCAAGTCTCAGCAGGTATATTACACACGCCGCGACTGTCTTAGTTCTTGATGACAACATGACTCGCAGTTCATGGCCGACTTCGAAAAGCGCAATAAACCCAAGTAAGTATGTTATACATGCTGCTGCTGTGCTGATGCTGTACCGCCGTCGCAATTATGGCTCGTACGAGACATGGGCGACTCGCAGTTCTTGGCTGAACTCAGGAAAGACAAGAAGCCACTGTACCGCCATGACTGTCGCAGTTCTGACTCGTATAAGACATAATGTAACTCGCAGTTCATTGGCCACCTCGAAAAGCGTAATAAGCCCCAGCAGGAATGTTACACATGCTGCTGCTGGCGCTGTACCGCCGCGACTGTCGCAGCATTGGTTCGTTCGATAAATGCGCGAGTTGCAGTTCATAACCGACCTCGAGAAGGGCCAGAATCCACAATAGATATATTACACACGCCTTAGCTGGCACCGTACCACCGCGACTGTCGCAGCTGAGGGAACCGCGACCGAACTCGCACAAGAAATACGCGATTCGCAATTTATGTCTGACCTTGAGAACGGGCAAGAAGTCACAGCAGGTTTGTTACACACGCGACTGTCAATATCTGATTAACAAGAGGTTTATTCGGTATTTTTTAAGAGCTATGGAAAAATATGAATGAGATGTAGAACTGAATTCGAAGGTGCTTTCGGCTATGTTTTTATTACTCTGGAAATACTAAAGTATAGGTCTTACAGCTCCAAATATAATGATGATTAATAGTTTTAATTTCATCAAGGCTGGTTCATCATTCATTGTATAGAATCGCTAAATAGCAGTACTTCTATGTTGGTGATATCTACCCAGTCTACCACCACACCACATATACTCGTAGAGAAATCGTAATTTCTATAAATATTATTTTCTTTATTCAGGTCTTAGTGCAAAAGACACCTCATATGATTGCTCATGGCGAGAGGGTGCGGCTTTTCAGACGAGCAGTTGCGGATGAAAAGGTGATTTTTAATTATTTTGTTGATAAATTGTTTGTTTATTAACAATCATTTAATTCGCTTCTTACTAGAATCATTCTAGTTAGAATTTGTTGGTGGTTTTTCTAAATTAGAAATTTTATTGTTTTGACTTTCTTTTTCTAAAAAGTTGTATCACTACGAAGTAGCAACCCTGAGTTGGGAAGACGATAATACTATACTCTCATGCTTCGAAGAGCCATTGATTTCCGGTCTATTCATTATCCGATATTTCATCTGATATTGATGGTTACATAGTTAAATGTTAGGTTTTGTGATGACAAAACTTGTCAACAGCAGTGGTTTTCTGACCTTCAGACTGCCTTAAGTAAGGAGGCTCATAATGAAGATGTTTTCTGTTGTAAGGTGGTGCTAGGTCTAACAGAGCGCGCGTGCGGCGGGCGCTCCACGCTGGTGACGGTGCGGCGCAACCGGCTGGTGGAGGACGGCTACCGGCAGCTGGCCGCGCTGCCGAGCCGGGCGCTGCGCGGCGTGGTGCGCGTGCGCTTCATCAACGAGCAGGGCCTGGACGAGGCCGGCATCGACCAGGACGGCGTGTTCAAAGGTATGTGTGTGACTGTACGTCGCCGCTGGTGACGCAACCGGCTGGTGGAGGACGGCTACCGGCAGCTGGCCGCGCTGCCGAGCCGGGCGCTGGTGGAGGATTACTACCGGCAGGTTTCCTGACCTTGTTTTTCCTTCATCGTTTAAAACACGTGATATTTTATTTCTTAAAATACACATCATTGAATCGTTGGAGAAGCATGCCCCGGATTGTCACTTAATTTCAGGTGAGATCGCTGTCAAGGGGTAACTTGTCTGGTTCTAAAGACCACAAGACTGATGTAAAACTCTTTCAAATATAAAATAAACAAAGCGTCATCTATGAGTCTCTGGTATAACTAAATCACAACAAGTTCGTGAAGTGTACAAAAAGGGATTGTTTCAAAGTTTTCTAAGAACGCCATCTACTGGTAGTTTAAAATAACAGATACTGTTTCACTATGCCTGTAGATGGCAGCACGCATCTTGTAAGGCTCGCCCGACTCCACTTTCTTCTAGCTAGTCTAGCTTTACTTCAAAAATTCATTTCAAAAATGAACTTTTTGTACTATGCAATGTTTTTGTTTGCAGAGTTTCTAGAAGAAACCATCAAACGTGTGTTCGACCCGTCCCTGAACCTGTTCCGTGTGACGAGCGAGGAGCGCCTGTACCCGTCGCCCACGTCGTGTCTGCAGGAGAACCACCTGCAGCTGTTCGAGTTTATCGGACGCATGCTTGGGAAGGCTGTTTACGAGGTGAGCGCAGTTTCTTGAAGAAACCATCAGAACTTTAAATATCACTTGTGACGTCTAATAAGTTAGAAATAAAATGTACATGTTTGGATTTCGTTCTGCATAAGAAAATTTCCATGGATGTCGTCAGCAGAGTACAAGGGGATCCATTTGAACTTCTTGCCGAAAAATAATAAACGAAAAACCATTAGGATCTCTTTTGTTACCTACTTTTTGAATAAAAAATTAATGGTGCTAACCGTTACAAATAAATAAATAATCTTGTCAATAAATCTCGTGTCCTCTTCTCTTCTCATCTGGGAAAACTGAGTATGTGTTCTATTAATTATTATTAATATTAAATAGTTATGAAGCCTGATAGAAGATGCACATCACTGTAAAGTAATTTTTTTTTCAAAAATGAACAATAAAGCGCCATCTGTGAGACTTATGCATAACTCCGTCGCAATCTTGAAGTGTAAAAAAGTTCGAATCAAAGTTCTCTTAGAACGCCATCTACTGGTAGTTTAAAATACCAAACACTGTTACCTGTAGATGGCAGAACGCATTTTAAAAGCCACATCCGATTACACTTTTCCTAATGCATTAACAACTTACTCCCCAAGTAAACCGTGCGTAAAGAAGTTTTACTTTAAAAAAAATATGGGGGCAACCATGAAGCGGCATCGCGCTAAATACAAGTCCGTGGCTGTAACTGCGTTGTTATTGTAGGGTATAGTGGTGGATGTGCCGTTCGCGTCGTTCTTCCTGAGCCAGGTATTGGGGCAGACGCAGCAAGCGCTCTATAGCTGGATTGATGAGCTGCCTTCCTTGGACCGGGATCTGTATCGCAGTCTGACTTATATCAAGCACTTTCAGGTTAGTATGCTCTTTGTAGCTAATCATTCATATTTTTTTGCTATTCTCCCCCTTAAACGAGAAACAAGAAAAACACATACTGCCGACTAAAAGCACTGCAATAGAAAATATAGCTCTGTCTTTCGCTGACAAAAAAGAGTGATATTTTCAATGCCGCCGCTATTGGTCGATGAGTATATCTTTTTCTCTTCACGAGATATCTCATGGTGGGCATCTTATGCCTACTGACAAACACGGCCTTTATGTATGTTACACTCTGAGCATCCTCAGGAGGTGTGACAATGCTCTTGGATTTGAATACTTCCTCGGTCTTTTAACCGTGGTGGCTTTAATCTCTAAAAACATCATTTTGAATTGTGATTATACTTTTGTTATTTTTTTTAATAATTTTAAAAATAAAGTTACGCGTAAAATCGAAAACTTAAAATTATAGATATGATACAAAGTCAGCTACGATTACTTCTTTTTTTTGTTGCAATTGTTAATAATTCTAAGGTTGTACTTTCAGGGCGACATTTCGACACTGGAGCTCACATTCTCCGTGGACGAGGAGAGACTGGGAGAGATTGTCACGCACGAGCTGGTCCCCGGGGGGAAAGCGATACCAGTGACTAATGAGAACAAGTAATGATTGTTTTTTTCTTCTTCATCATTATCATCACTTGGTGCCATCCCCAGAATTTATCAACTACCAGTTTTAGTTGTAGGACGTCAAACCTCCACTCTCTAATGTTGTATAACTATTTTCGGCTTCGATGATCTGGCGCTTACTTGCCTAATAACTTTTTTTACAAAACAAACAAACACCGAGCTCCTAAAGCTCTCAGCTTTCAGTTTAGTCTCAGTACATGGTAACTCTTGACTGCAAGAGTTACCTGATGTTAGGTGACAATGTAGTTTAAGTAGAAGGTTGTTAACTTGGAGAGATGAGGTACTTTTTATTCTACTACGAATATACCTCTGATGATTTCTACGCGTCATCGTAGCGGAACACTTAATTGTTTGTCAGTACGCGTTTACCAGTAAATTGCTAGCCACGACCGATGCCCAATGAACGAAAAAATAAATCCCAAAAACTTTGGTCTAATTTTTACAAAATATTGTTAACCTAGTATACTCTTATATATTTTACTTGTATTGTATATGCTAGCCAATGTTGAGTTAAACATTAAGTGGTGTTTATATTTTCAGAATAAACTACATACACTTGATGGCACATTTTCGGATGCACACGCAAATCAAAGACCAGACAAACGCTTTCATCAAGGGATTTAGAACAATTATCAACCCTGAATGGCTTTCATTGTTCTCTACTCCAGAGGTAAGTATAGAATGTTTTTACCTAATTAGCACATTTTATAGCTCCAATCAATTTAGGAATATCAATATAAGATAAGATGTCTCAGTTATGGAAATATCTAACGGTATTATTCAACAACTGACCGCAATAAAATCATATTTAATTTCTCTGTTAGAATTTGTTTTGGTTGCTTCACAATACATACCATAATTAAATGTCTTCCCCTTATAAGTACCCTTGTATTATACATTGCAGAGGGGAGAGTTGTAATAAACAAAATGACCACACGACGGACATAAAACTTCTTTCAAAAAAAAAAATAATACATGAAAGAGAACCTTAAAAATATGTAGCTATTAGTAGCGCCATCTCTCGTGTCGGACTTCTATACTAGTTAGTTCACAATTATGCCGTTAATGGCGCTTAGCTTACATAATTTGTGTGATTACCAGTGTTACTACAGATGGCGCTTTTAAAACTTAACTATATGTCATTTCGATTACACGTTTCGTAACACATTCACTAGATTACTCCCCAAGTCAATCGTAAAGAGTTTTACTTCAATATTTAAGTGATTTCCGTTTACAGCTCCAACGTCTTATAAGCGGCGACAACGTGCCGCTAGACCTGCGCGACTTGCGTCGTCACACGCAGTACTACGGCGGCTTCCACGACTCGCACCGCGTCGTGTGCTGGCTGTGGGACGTGCTGCAGAGGGACTTCACCGAGAACGAGCGCGCTATGTTCCTGAAGGTATATTTATTGTATTTTTAGAATAATCTTAGGTTTCATTATTAATATTAGTAACATAAAATCATTTAGAAAATACAGAAAAATGTCACTTGAACAAGTGTACACTTGCCACCGTAGACAAAAAAAAGTAACAGACTAATAGCATCCCATTCGCTTAAAATAAAACATACGTACAACTTATTCGTGGTCTCTAAAGAAACGAGACAAGGCTATTTTATATTCGATGTCATGACGCGTCCAGGTTTTTCAGACCCAACAACGGGTCCAGCAAATTTGACAATTGTCCTTCAGTTATAGATTTTATTGCTTTTATTAAAAAAAATAATTTAAATGTTGTCTGCACAAAATTATAGCACCAACTTGTTGCAAATTATAAGTAATCAGTCAATCAGTGTAATAGAAAAATCGCGTCAAAATCGAATTTCTTTTGACTGATCGTCTCATCAATCGTCTATTTGTTTATCTGTCTACTGGTGCTACTTACTCGTAATATATACCACGGTAGAAAAAAATCCGTTCGATGCAATTCGTAGATGCGGATCAGTGGACGCCTGTCATAAAAACGCATTGAAACTACAAATTAGTACATTTTTTGTTTTAGTTCGTGACGTCATGCTCCAAGCCTCCGGTACTGGGGTTCGCGCACCTCAAGCCTCCCTTCTCGATCCGATGCGTGGAAGTCGGTGACGACGAGGACACCGGTGACACTATTGGTAAATCTCTATAACTTTGATGTAAATCATCGTTATATTAATATTTTAGATGGACATCCTCTTTTGGATAAATTAGGCAACCTCCCTGAGGCAAGACTCTAAGTCCACGATCTTTACCGTTCTGCCTTCAATGGCTTTCGACCCCTCCAATTTTGGACACCTTTGTTTTTAACAAAGATGTCCAAAATTCGAGGAGGGGTCGATGCATCTATCTGACGCTGTTTTCTGTGAGATTCAGAACTATACTCTACTTAACGCTCTTTTCCGTTATATTGCAAGAGAGCTATCTTGGGGCTTCTGTAGGTCTACGAGCTACTATATACATGGTGACCCGTAATTAATGGACAAAACGCAAATGATGACGCATAATAATGAAAAAATAATAACTCTTGCACTCAAAGCTTCTTTTAAAATACAAATGATACATTATTTATAAAAATGGTATTATAGTACATTGGTAATTTAATCTGTAATGTTTACCAAAAATCAGATCTTTAAAATCTTAATTACAGTTGCTACAGCATTGAAAAAACTAATTCAATATAGAAAAAATTTTAATCCGAAAAAAAATATAACTTGGTCACCCTCGGGATTTTTGGAAAACCATTCAAATTAGTTTTAGATAATTAGGTGGTGTATCCACCGTTTGCGTTTTATCCATTAATTACGGGACACCCTGTATATCATGAAGAAAAAGAGCTGTTGTTGCACGATATATTTCGTTGATGCTTGTTTCATCAACTATTACTACAAAAAATATAATTTTTCTTCCAGGCAGTGTCATACGAGGATTTTTCACAATCAGAAAGAAAGATCCACTCAATCGACTGCCGACTTCCTCTACGTGTTTCAACCTACTAAAACTACCGAACTACCAAAAACGAAGTACACTGCGCGACAAACTACGATACGCGGTAAACAGTAACACGGGCTTCGAACTTTCGTAGTCGGCTCGCGACTCAAAAGTAGTTAATATTTTTAAACACGAATTTAAAAAATGTTGTAGTTGAATATTTTGGAAAAAAAATTACACGTTCGCACCCTTCACTTTTAATTATATTAAAGGAAAACATGGTGTTAGATGTGCTAAATTTTAACTGAAAATAGTTTTGTATAGAACCAAATTGTCTTTGGCAGGATTTATGAACGCATAGAGATAAGTAGAAACATCTCTATGAAAAAGTGTTTTTCAAAAAGCGTTGAACTAAGGATTATGGAGGGATCAAGAGGTTCTACTCTCCATCATCAAATATTGGAACTTAACTTATAATTGCTTAATGTTATTCATACACGTAATTGCTTGATTTACTTGCACAAGTTTAAACTTGCATAATAACAACAACTATTTAATTTTTGTCATTTTTTTTCTCTAGTCTCGTGATATGACGTATTGCGCATTTTATAGTAAAATCATTAATCCTGCGAATTTTCTGACAGATGCTAATGTCACTTTGTAAAATAGTGATACCATATTTATTGTCATAGTGATGTCCTGTTCTATATAGGTAAATAATAGTGCCTCAGTTCATTCACTCTCAAAGAGGAATTTTGAACAGAAATTTCTATCATACCGCTTTGTGACAAACGGTTGAAAGAAAAATTGTGTAAATTATGTAATTGACCAATTCTTATCTAGCCTAACTATAACAGATGTATGTAACTGTTATTTATTAAAATTATTTATTAATTTGGTTCAGAATATATTGAGTGAGCCATGTTCGTTCACTTTGTCACATCACTATTTTTGATTTGATACAATAACAGATATAATAACAGGTAACTGTTATTTATTAAAATTATTTACTAATTTGTTTCAGAACATATTGAGCGAATCATGTTCGTTCACTCTGTCACATCACTATTTTTGATTCAATAAAAAATTGTATCACAGGAAACTTCAGTGGAGATCGCAGAATTCATTATTCGACTATAGTGGTCTTAATAGCGTAATTTATTGTTTACCTTTACAACCTGACACTTTTTGGCTAAAGGTGGTTCTCCTTATCTCTCCTCTTTAAATGGATGTCCATATACAATGAACACTAAGAATTATGGACCACCTAATGCTAGTCACAAACGGTCAATTATTCTCACGTTTCTGTAGCACTATTATTATAGTATACTATTATAGACTATAATTGATCATGTGTTGGTCACTGCGTACATGACTTGTATAGTATGCCGCGTGGGTACTGCCGTTTGCTTTTCAGAAATGTAAAAATGATTGACCGTCAATGGCGATCTTAACGTTAAGTGGTATAACTATCGTCTATACAGCAACATTTCGCATGAAAACCCTTTAAGAACATGTCCTTTGCTGCTGGGTAGTAGAAATAATTACAGTATCAGCCCCTGTAGCCAAGTGGCACGTCGATGATCTTTCTACGATCGTAAACGCTTCGAAATCTAGAAAAATGTATAGGAATCGAGATCTTGATCCCGTTGTAGCGTTATCCATATAAATTTTATTCTATAATCATTATTAGCGTATCCACATTAATATTTAGTTCGTAGATTATCTATAAGTTTACAACGTACCAAATTGCAAGTCAACATGTGGCGCGCACATGTCGATACTAACAACTCAAGAACACATTATTAACCCAATATATTAAGTAATATTAAACCAGTTGAACAGTAAACGTCGATCAATAAACACACTTGTCTTTGCCCCCTTACCTTCGAACCACACACGGCAAAGCGTGACCTGTCGATAGCAAATGTCATTCCTATACATTTTTCTAGTTTTAAGGAGAATCGACGTACCAATTGGCTACAGGGGCGGAACTTCCTCAGAAGTCATTAGTCTCTCTATGGAACTCTGTTACAAAAAGCTTCAGGGCTAACCTTAGTGTTCATTGTATAAAAATGATAACGAAACGCTTTCACTAAATTATTTACGGTAATTTAATAGCACTGTTATTTATCTGTTTTATCAATTTGCACACGATTTTTATAGAAATGGCAAAACAGTGAACTCCAGTCCAAAATTACTAATACGTGTACATAGACAATAACTGTTTATTGTAAGTTGTTCTCTGTATAAATTATGTATAAGGGTCATAGCTCATTAGATCCACCCGCCACCTGCACGACATTGTTGTTCTTAGCAGAGATCCTGCTTTCCGAACCGGTGGTAGAACTGCTAGAGTCAATATAAACAGATAGACCTGACGTTTCAAAAGTGCTTCTAAATCAAGCCTACTTGAATTTCAAGCAAATGAAATTTGTTTGGCGTCCACATTTTTCTAGTCAGGACCTCCTAACTAGAACACAAACACGAAGCTTAACATGCATCCTCGCTGAATTATTAGCGGGTAGCGCGATGTCTACTTGCAGTCAACGTAAGGCAAGTATGCAATTGGACCCCACATCTACTGCATTACAGACTAGCTGACGCCCCGCGATTTATATAGTTAATACGGGGATAAAAGATAGCCTATGACGCTCACATGTAACGTTGTTTACGAGTGGTAAAAGATCTTTTCGAAATTGGTTAAGTAGCTCCAGAGATCACCCCCCCTAGAACCTCACACACTTTACCTCTTTACAATAGTAGTATAGATTTGATGTAGTGAGCGAAGTCCATATAAATAATTCTAACCGTACGAGTCAGGCCGATGTTTGCGTGCTGTGTGGCTCTAATGCGCTATAACCTTATTAGGGTATTCTCTATATACAGTACGCGTTACTCTTTAGGTTTTTAGCTGGCCAGATAAAGCGGTCTGAATCTTGAGCCGCTATTTCCATAAATATTTATGTATCGCAGTTATTACTTACAACCATTGAACATTTTCTTACAACAGATTTTATTAACATTATTATATGTATCGACTTAACTTGTGACTGCGATCTCACTAGTTGTTAAATGACGTGCGGTAGGTACAGAATGCAGTGTGGTAGGTACTCGTATTGACTGATACATTTTATTACCATAATAAACTGCTATTGATATTCTATTTAAAGAAGTAGGTTTGGTCTTGTAGTAGTAAGGGATCAGCACAAACGCATCTGAGTTTGTAAACTAAAGGAACGTTAGCGTAACAGTAATACATTGTTAAATTATTTAGAGTAATACAGTGCATTTTTGTGCTTTGCTTCAGCTCCTTTAATTTTACACACAAAAATTCTCATCTTTACCTGCACCCAACTACTACAAAGAAAGCCACTTTTCGAAAATAAAATATCTATGTTTTTGCTCTAGTGAATAGTTGATTCGGTTCAATTTGGGTCACATATTTGTCACAAATTAAAGTCTATTTTACACATCAATATCTACACACATATAAGACAAACAGCATTACAGTTGTATATACCACTAATGTCTACTCTACACCATCAGTCATGATGGACAAGAACAACATTGGGCACGATTGACAATATAGTTGCTCAGCTCTCATGCTAATTTTTAGGGTTCTGTAGTCCATAACAAGAGCTTACAATGTTTTCATATTGCGACGATCGCGTAAACGCGAATTTCTAAGGAATTAAAACAATTGTGCAGTTTGTTAAAACTGTATCAGTATTGTTAAAACAATAGCTGGCACTAAATTTCTTAGAAATTCGCGTTTCCGTTTACGCGATCGTCACAGTATGAAAACTATCACTAGGCACTCAGTTATAGTTTCGCCATGTCCGTTTGTCTATCGGTCTGTCCGCGGCTTGGCGGAGAGACTGTTACTACTAGAAAGCTGTAATTTAGCATGAGTATGTTCATAATGTATGAAAACTATAACAGCTAAGTATTTATTGTCGATAATTGTAATATATTGTCGACCAACCTAATAAACGTAATGGGATTTTGAAAACTGCATGCTAAATAATTTTATGTACTATTCTTTCGTACATACCGTTTTGTGCATACGTGCGAGCAAGACGCAGAGATTTGTACACTTTTATTTTCGACGTGCAGAATTCGGTTGAAACACGTATTTTGTAAATTAAAAATAGTTGTCTGTATTTTGTTGTACATATAGAAACATTCACCACTATTTTGGGCATTTTTAAACTTTTAAACTCACTAGTTTTTTATATATATCTTGTAAAAATAAACATTGTATGGATTTTTCACATAATCAAATTTAAAATGTATGTATTTTAGGATTTCAATTATTTTTTGTTAGCCATTAATTAGAAACCATGTAGAGACTCATTTTGTGTTAGATTGAGAGCCAGACCTTCGTCGTTTTATAAAATAACTAGCTCACGCCGCACGGTTTCACTCGCGTGGTTCCCGTTCCCGTAGGAGTACGGGGCTAATATATAGTCTATAGCCTTCAAATCAAAATTATTGTAAACTAATATTTTACACTATCTCCGAGTGCTATATGCTATATTTTACCCCTTTATTCCTATGGGAACGAAAACTACGCAGGCGAATTCGCGAGGTTCTGCCATTTAAATATAAATAAATTACGTCTTATATTTGGCCAATTGAGGGTTTGGATTTGGACCCCTGAAACTTGTTACCTACTAAAGCCCAAACTTCATAGTTCCCTACCGTGCTTACCTATTAGGAACATGAGTTGACAAACCTTAGGTTTTCAGTAGCGTCTCATGTGCTTTGAATCTGCATTTTATGGAGACTTGCTCTGGGCAGATACCAGTGAAAATAAGATATGTCAGCTCGCTCTTTTTTATTCCCTTCACCAAAATATCAATATCACCCTCAGACCAATTATTGTATAGGACCTGCCTCGCTAGACGTGACATTTCTGTCAAAGTATATGATCAACGATCTAATGCGATTATAAAAACTGTCTCTATAAAATCGATGTTAAATAATTGTAATCGTGTTCGTCGGTTAAAGAGCTCTGTAAAAATACCCTTTTGTGTAATTGAGTTGTGTAAAAAACGGGCAAAAACTTCTAGTTTAGTATAAGATATATACCAAATCTAAGCTCGTTTTCCTCAGAAAATGACAGACAATTTTGTTCGTGATTATGAGTGCGATACAGGTCCTTCTATAATTGGTCTGAGATATCACCTGATGATAATTGATGATGTAATTTTAAAATGAGGAAGATGTAGCCATCACTGGCCAGCATGAGCTGAAAAGCTTTCAGCTGTTATAAAATGACGAAGACATCACTGGCTCTTATTACATGTTTGTATCTAACGAAAATCTAAATTAGTACAAAATTATTTAATACTTAAAAGATCCTCAATTTATTTTTCTATATAGAGTGTTTTATTTTTGTAATTTTTGTTAATAAATCGTGGTAGTGATTCATAAGAGATTCTGTAAATATTGTATACTTATTTTGTGAACATGTTTGAAGTTGTAAGGGTGGTACTTTTAACTGGAGCATTGGAGACCGGTATTCATTATCACTATAGGCAAACTGTATATCTCAGTCCTCGTCCGCAAAGTACAGTGGTAAGACGACGAAGAAGACGAGGTAAGAAGAAAGCTAGTGAGGGACTGCATTATAAAAGGACCTGCCTCGCTAGACGTTACCCCTTTGTCAAGGATCAAGAATCAACGCAATGATCAAACGCGTTTATAAAAACTGCTTCTATAGAATCGATGTTTCATTGATGTAATCGTTTTCGTCATGTTAAAAGCTCCTTAATTTTGTAGTTAAATGGCAAAAAAAAACGGTGAACAACTTGGAATTTACTATAAGATGAAAAAGATTACTATAAGATGAAGTTACGTTGCATTTGGAAGTATTTCTAGGTTAAATGAATCAAATTTACAATAAAAAAGAATCGATTCTTCAGCCAATCAATTGGTGTTGAATATTTTCAATGTGTGAGTTTACCTCATCCCCATCAAAAAATGACAGACGATTTTGTTGGTGAATTTGGGTGTCTAGTCCTTATGTATTTAGTCTGAGGGCTGAAGAGATATTCTTCATTCTTTACCAGGCTCGCGTTAGGTAAGGTTACTTTCGCTCCCCTCTTCGACCTTCGTCATATTCCGCATGCCTTTACCGCGCAAACTAGGACTGAGTTTTGCGACTTGCCTATACATTCTGATAATGATTCTTATAGAATCCACCAATCCACATAAATGCAGCGACGTGGTTCTTAGTTAAAAAATGTCCTACTAAAGGCCATCAAAAAGGTTAAAATAAAATAGCAACGGATTGTTGTACCATTGCAATTTAAAAGTCACCCTACCAACTTCTCTGGTATAAAGTGTTTTAACGGCACTAATTTTATAGTACAGCCAAAAGGCACATATATCATGTAATCAATATGTAGATTAATTTGTACATACATTTACTTTCATGTATATCAATTGTGTATCGAAGCTATATTTTACTTAACCAGAATTCAGTGTGTATTTTCCATGTATACCCTTTAACGCACAAGTCTGATATGTTATGTGTAAAGATATGGGACTGGGACAACTCCGGCGTCATTGGTGGACATTTTGTCTATTTCTAGAGACTCGAGAGATGTTCGTTTGGCCTTAGATGTAGTGGTAAAATGTACATACCAAACGCGCTTGTGTGTATAACATGATAGTTCGTTTCGTTAAAGAACACTCCTTCAGTTTCACACATCAACGTTTGTCTGCACTCCTCACTTCTACATCCAAAGTCAAGTGGACTTCCAAAAGTAGACAAATCATACTGAGTTGTTAACGTGGCATTTTACTAAGGATGCATGGTTTTCTATACTGTAACCGGTTATCTTTATCAAACGGCACATTAACTCCAAAAGAGTCCATACAGTTTAATATTTAAATAATCGAGCTAACAAATGAAAATTAAAAAAAATTTAATACCCTCTAACAGTTATGAACTTTCATGTTATCAAGAATTGCTCCTTTCGTTAAGAAGTAATGATGCCACAGACACTTCAATTTCATAACGATCCCCTTTTTAAGTCGTAGATTAATTATCAAGAAGATAGTCAAGGACTTGTTATTTGATAAAAGCTGAAAGTTCTAGAATCACGGATCGTGGTGGCAGATTTCCAGGGGTCCAGACCCTCGGCCGTCAAGTGCAAAGTAAAATTTTTATATTTTCCTCTGCATAATATAGGAAATTATGGCCCCAGTAATTTAGCTCCGTAATCTACGACGTAAAAACGAAAATCACAGAGATCAAACTTCAAGAGTCTCTGACGAAAGGTTGCTTTGAAAAGAACTCCCGTTGAAGGTATTTTGTCAAAAATGTATAGACGAACATAATAAGCATGCGAAGTAAAGTTAGATTTTCAGAAATGTATTCATGCTCGTGTAAATATATAATAATAAATGTATCTAATGTATGAAATTGGAACGGGCGGGCAATTTTAACTAATCACCGAAAAGCTTGGCGAAATAATATTATCTACTAAAATGTACCAAGACTATACCAGATGATTTGTGGTGAGGTTCTTGTAACGAAAATAAATAAAAATATATCAAATTTACTGGTGAACAGAACGATTTAGACAACGTTAGGCTTTATCAAAAACAGCCCAGCATATTACATAATACACAATACATTATATTTACATTACACACAAGTCATGACTTTTGTATTGTAATGTATTTATTGTGTATTTAATTTTAATAGCTAAGACTTTCATTTTGATACTAACATAAAAGACTACTTTTTTCTTTTTATCAATCTGTTTTTTCAAAATTACAAATATGGGTGGAAAGACTTTAACTTAGAGGAGGTAAATTACAAATACTTGTCCAAATATTCTTAGCACATTGAAATTGAGACTTTTTATTTTTAAATTTCTTTAATTAGATTTTATATATTTCTACGTTGTGTAGGTACATTAACCACGCCTAAGTTTCTCATATTTGTGGTATACAGTACTTATAAACAATACTCTATAAGATAACGTGATACATAAAACCGCCAGTTTATTTCAAATGTCACCAAAGAATTTTTCCATGATCTCCTTTGGATTAAGACTTCAGCATAACGTTGAATGTGTGCTTTGATTTAGTTTGGATACTTTATTCGTCTTATTGAAAAATGGAAATGTAAACTTTTAACCGCGTATGAAGGCAAAGATGTTGAATATTTGACGAAAAAATATTAAGGAAACCATTTTGCGTTGTCAGTAGTAAGACTTTACTTATAGGTTAAGCAAAGAAATGCAAAAACACAAGTATACGATCGATATATTGCACAAGTCTGTATTTGTGTAATGTAATGTATTGTGTGTGACGCGTACATATTGAATATTCAACCTGTGTTAAATTATTTAGAAGGTATACTTAAATTTATCTTATCGCACGATATATTACAATTCATTACACAAGTCTGTACCCGCCCTTACATTGACAATATTTGTTAGCGTCTACACTGATTCAAACACAAATGTAAACATAAACACCAATAAAGTATAGGCCATTGTTTACATTTCGTACTATTTAACAGAAAAACTGTTCTTCTAAGAATGGGAGGTGTGATCAACATCCGTGTCTACTTTATTAGTACGTGTTATATGTATGCGATGTTGTGTTCACACAAAACCGTATACTTGGATCAGGGTATCCGCTTATATCTAGAAGTTTCGTGTAATAAAGGACGAAGAACCGGTCTTCTTCCTTTGGTTGGGTGAACTGCGAAGCGTAACTTAATATTGAGGTCGGCCTTCAACGCAATTGAAACTGAAAACGTTATGGATATTCTCTTAAGGGTTTTTTCTGCCAAAAGAAATCCTTCTAAATGGTAAACACTATTTTTTTTAAATGACTATTGTACAGACTTAGCTCTAGTTTGCATAATTGTGTTTCTATCGTCGTTACGCACCGCGGTTGTGTGGATACACCCTTACAGCCCTTTTACATCGCAATCGACAACGCAACGGTCGTGTATTGACTCACTAACCCTGACGTCTCTTCAAGAAGTCAGTCTTATGGGAGGCGCTATTGGAAAGTTTCTCTCTAGCAGAGCGACGTTCGTCCAAAACTCTCCAGAGACGCATAAATAAACCATTGAAAGTCGCGTCAGCTCAACATATTATTTTACGCTGGGTTAGCGTTGCGAAGTCGCGGTATTTGCGTGAAAACCTCGTGAAGGGGCTTGTTATGTCTTGGCCGCTGTCGTAATTTTCTCGACAAAATTCGTGATAGCACCGCGGAAGCGATATACCTGCAACTTTTCTCCAAACGCTATTCGCGAATAATTGACTGCACACATCGCGGATAACGCGAATATTCATCGTATCGCTATGAGTGCGGCCTAGGCATTAGTGTAACGTAAAACGAATTAATTAACCTTCTAAAATCACTCAATGTTGTATGTAAAAATGTAGTTAAATTTTAGATATATTTATATTATACTAAGAAAGTTTTACGTTCTGTTATTGTAATTTGATTTAGTGCAATCTTCTTTTCGTCGTCTGTAATCAACCTTATATTAAATTTTAATGTTGAGCAAAAGGATAATACGTATTTTGTAGTGGTGTTTCCATTTTCACTGTAATGTAAGGGTCTGTTCTGGACTGATGGACACTAGATTTGCACGAATAGTTAAAAACCTATAAAAAGCTTTACCTATAGTAATAATATTCCATATATTACTTAGTTCAATATATAGGTTATTCGTTAAGTCGGTGTCTTTCAGAAGATAAAGTCAACCGAGGTTATTTGGCATAAGTAGATGCGTTATACGCACGCAAAAAACGCACGCGTGTTAGGTGGCTTTTATTTTCTGAAAGCGACTGAGTTATGGAATACAGACAGGACACCATCCATACATGCCCATGGTAACGCATTAGCATTATTTATATTATGCCTACCGCTACCCGTAAATTGTTGACTATTTATAGTGAACAAACGATCGTTTATTGAAACTTGTTGGCCATTGTTTTGCAATTCTATGATTTCTAAGCAAACCAATCAAAACCAATCAAGACCACTTTTCAAAACTCTACCCCTAAAAATTTAGGGTTAAAAGAGGGTTGCAGTTTTAGATATAAATCGTTATATACTTATTCCGCTCGTGTATAATATAATTATAGACTACACTATTACAGCTGTGATTTTTTACAGTACCTTCTAAACAGAAATTGTGAATACAGAAAAAGTGAATTCTTACAGAATCTTATAATTATAGGGTTTTAACTCGTCGCAATGAAGTTTTGTCAAGAGCTCCATCAGTCCGGGATTGATTACACTATTTACTAATATTCTTATACTATTTAGATCATTGTAAGAAATATTTTGTACTAGCCACTTAAAATAATATGTTGTATAACACAATGTGATTCTCTGTGATAAAACAATTGATATTTATAAATGGCCGTTTTATTTAATTCCCTAATATTTTATTAGGTTTTAATAAGTTATTTTTTTATTCATTACAAGTTAGCCCTCGACTACAATCTCACCTGATAGTAAGTGATTATGCAATCTAAGATGAAAGCGGACTAGCTTGTTAGATGGAGGATGAAAATAAACACTCTTTGTCGGTAGGGTTGTAACTAGCCACAGCCATATGTTTTCTGTGCCACGGCGTAAGCCTCCCACTAGCCAAACCTGGACCAATTAAGAAAACCTCAATCAGTCAGCCGGGGATTGAACCCAGGACCTCTGTCTTGTAAATCCACCGCGCGTACCCAGTAAGTATCTATACTTAATTGGTATTTAACTAGACAAGCTGCTTTTATGTGGACAACCTTATAACGCCATCAATTTTCCATCTCTAGGGGGCTTCCAAATTATTTATTAAAATGTACCTGGCGATGATGACTAGGTTTGAATATACTGATTTTTATGATACATTCTGGTAAATAAGGTCAATGTTAACTGATTTATACATAAAAAGCTAAGATGGTTTGGATATTTGCAAAATAAATAAGAATATAAAATTTCAAAATCTATTAAATATTTTTTATCGTAGTTAGATGAAAATTCATACAGTTTTAGCTTCCTTACATTAAATGTGACATTTTTCAATAAATGAACTATAAACATAAACGCACAAATAACAAAGATATTAGTAATTTTGTTTGAACGCCCATACAAACCTAACGATCAGCGAGCCAACGATGTCACGAAATCGTGCCATTTTGTATGGAGCGTTTTTCAGGGATCCGCGGCAGCGCCGCAAATCTGACTCTTTAAATCCCTGTAGCTCCGAAAGAAGTGATCGCAGATACCCTGTTACGTTTACAAAATTGCTTTGCTATTAGTATAATCTTAATTTTATACAATTTGAAAAACTGTCATCATCCCTATTCAATGAGTATTCGTAAGCTCAAAACCAACCAACGATGGTTTTCAAGCGCTTATTTGCCCTAAAAATATCTAACGTACCTACTAAATTTCAATTAATGGGTGTAGGTTACCTTTACCAGGTCCGAACAAGCAGGGAGTAGATATTGCATCTTTGGAATGGTTCTGTGCTAAACATCAGCTAGATGCATTAGGAGTTAGGAATGTACCTATCGATAACGGTAGAAGGATTTAGGAATTGTTGTTGAGCCGTTGATCTGCACTGGAGGATGTTCCCAGGAACACTACGATCTGGTTCATAAGCGTGAACCTCAATCGTCTAATACATATATTATGTAGATAGGTTAGGAAGCTTTTATCTATCTATCTTTCTGTTTAACTAAATCTCATCATATTAGCAACCCATATTCGGCTCACTGCTGAACACAAGTCTTCTCTCAGAATGAGAGGAGTTTGGCCAATAGTCCGCCGCGCTGGCCCAATGCGAATTGGCAGACTTCACTCATGTAGAGGGTTAAGAAAAATCTCAGGTATGCAGTTACCCTCACGATGTTTTTCCTTTACCGTTTGAGACACGTGATATTTAATTTCATAAATGCACACAACTGAAAAATTGGAGGTGCATGCCCCGAACCGCATTCGACCCCACACCCTCCGGAATCGGAGGCGGAGGTCATATCCTAGCTAGCTTCAGCACACAAATAACATTAAAAAAACGAAAACTGTAAGTAGGTACATGTCGCTTGGTGACCCTCGGCCCTCGTCCCTTAAAACGTGGAGACGAAAGAAAGCTGTTACTTTACATAAGAATACGGGTACTTTCAGGGGTCATCGATAACTAAAATGTGCACACAGATAACATAAAAAATTAAAAAATATTTTCGTTTGCCACCCATCCCTTGGAATGGGGGATGAAAGGTTATCTATATTAAGGAACTTTCGTAATTTTTTAAGTTAGGACTTTGGTAATATAAGTTTGTATTTAGAATATTGTTTACAAATAAAAAAATATATACCTACGTACTTTAATTTGGTCCAATGCAAAATTAGTTACATAAAATATTAATAAACAAAGATATTTCTCAAGCAGGTACTTAGGCAGGTTTCTTCACGATGTTTTTCCTTCATCGTTTGAGACACGTGATATTTGATTTCTTAAAATGTACATACCTACCTAACCGAAAAGTTCGAACCTACGCCCTCCGAATTGAAGGCAGAGGTCATATCCATTGGGCTATCACGTCACTCAATAATAGCTACTGTGTAATTAATACCTACTTAAATTTGTATTAAATATCACAGAAAAAATATTTACTACTGAAAATAATTTAGTTCATTGAAAAGTAGATTTAGCCAAGCCGAAGCCATGAAAGCACACAGCACAGCAGCTGTTCATTGCGTCGTCGCCATTGTTGTTTTCTGTCTCGCTCTTTTGCCGTTTCCTCTGGCGTCCCCCTCCGACCGCCAGTCTCGTTCGATTTTCTTAGCGTGTGGACGTTCGTGTGTTGTGTGAGAATAATAATAATTCACCACGGTCTCATCCTTTGTCTTCAAAATACTGCCAAAAGAAACAAACCTTCTTCGCGAGAATTACTTGTAACAGTTTGTTTAGCGTGCATTCATTTGTGACTGGCGGAATTGACAGGTGTCCCGGGTCCCGTCGAACCGTGTATCGTCGCAGAGTGCGTCGACTGTGGAGTGTAGTGTTCCCCGCATCGTCGTTTGAGCATGAATAATAAAGAAGCAGCCGGTGTAAGCGTCGCGTGTGGACCGTCAGCGAGCTGGTGATAGGGCGCCGTGTCGTGGCCGTGTGATGCGTCTGCGGTGACGGCTGGATGGCGGCTGTAAGCGGCCCCGCGCGGCACTCTCGCGTCTCCATGAGTGTGTCCATGTCCCTGATGCAGGGCGGTACGCAGAGCGCGCCGCAGGGCGCCATCCTGGCGGCGGCGGCGCCCTACTACCAGGCGCCGGCGATCCCGACCGACGTGCAGCCAGATCGCCCCATCGGCTACGGCGCCTTCGGGGTTGTATGGTGAGTAACCTCATCTTTTTTTTGTAGTAGAACTTCTCTAACTTGACTTGGGCAGTAAGTTGATGAATGACATTATGAGAAAGAAATAAAGAAGTTTTAGCTTGGTGCTTCGAAGAGGTGCCTGTTCACTCTCATTTATTTTTTAAAATCTCTGACCCAACCTCAGACTCCAATAACTTCTGATTTTAGGTTATTGAACATACTGTTATAAGCAGGCTGTTTTATTAAAATATTTTTTTAAAAAATTGCATTTACTTGAAAGTAGGACTGTAAAGTTTTGTTATGTATTGTACTTAAAAACTAAATCATTTGGTTACAAAATCAACAGTAATGTACGCATTTACCTTATTTACATAGTAAAGTGATTAAAAAACAATGTTTTAAACTGCTCAATTCAATAAAAGTTACTTTGTCAATAAAGTTTTTCAGCCAACTAAACTGTTTAATTAATTTATTATTGGAACAGTTGTTATTAATTTATAATATTATTTAGTAAATAATACTTATATCTACTAGGCAATTGCATTCTACCATACCATCATTATCACTTACCATCAGGTATGATTGTAGCCAAGCAGCAAGCACTAACTTTTACTGCAGCATTTCTTGCTGGCTGACTGACTTAAAACTGACTTTTTAAAAGTGCTATAGATAAAAGTCTGATGAAAAACAATTTTAAGAAATAAATATAAAGTCTCCATATTGCAACAAAGTTTGTAAATGAATGTATTACAAACTTTGTTTATAATATAAATTCATATAATTCATATTGCTAATACCTAAATTCTTTCAACATTACAATTATAATTATATTATCATAATGATAGCCCATGGCTATAAAACAGACTTAACTAATGAAGTAGTCATTTATCATAATTAGGATTAGTTGAATAGTAAATTAGAATATGAACTCCAGTTTCTGACAGATTACCTTTTACTGGTAGTTTTTTTTTGATAAATTAAGCAGTTAACTTCTCCAAAATCTCAGGGTAATTTATGTACCATTTAATTTACTGTTAACTTTTATGTAAAATATCATTATTAACATTATATTTTGAATAATTAAGTAAGTATGATCACACAAACTAAAAAAACTAAATTGAAATCACTTCATCCATTCAGGAGTTATTAAGCCACAGACAGACTCAGACAGACAGACACATCAAACTTATAACACACTTTTTTTTGTTGTAATTTATGTATACAATTCGAAACATGAGCTACTACATTGTGTGATCATCAAACTTTGATACTTTTATGTAAAACAACATTATTAACATCATATTTTGAATGAAATAAATAATCATGTTAAATGATCACACCAACTAAAAAAGCTAAATTAAAATTGCTTCACCTGTTCAGGAGCTATGACACCACAGACAGACAGAGACAGACAGACACACACATCAAACTTATAATAACCCTCTTTTTGCATGGGGGGTTAAAATATCTGTCATTTAAGTATTGAAATATATTAATTACCCTGCAGGTATATCTATATCTATACTAATATAATAAAGCTGAAGAGTTTGTTTGTTTGTTTGTTTGATTGAACGCGCTAATCTCAGGAACTACTGGTCCGATTTGAAAAATTCTTTCACTGTTAGATAGCCCATTTATCGAGAAAGGCTATAGGCTATATATTATCCCCATATTCCTACGGGAACAGGAACCACGCGGGTGAAACCGCGCGGCGTCAGCTAGCTGTGTATAAAATTCAAATATTTACTTAAATTGATGTCAGTTCCTGTAGAATTGTAGCAGCCAACCACTATTCCATATTTACTTATACAAAGGAGACAAAGAAACCCCTAGTATCTGTTCAAATGTTTTTTGTCAAGTACTTACTTATATATGTGAAATAAATTAATAGAAAGCTTTATAATGACTTGTATGGCAATAATTACTAATACATTGATAAGATTTTTAGAACAGTGACAAGTTAACCAACTAATGAAATTAATTATACTACAGCCTTTCTTGATTACCAACAAAGAAATAAGAAATGAAGGTAGAATATCCATGTCATAACTTATTTATTTTAAATGATGTATGGTTCATTTTTGCAGTACTTAGGTAAAATTTGGTTGGTACTTATCTAGTTTGTTTATGGTAATCATTTTAATATTTTAATACAGAGACCTTTCTAATATAATAATACAATAGTTTCTTTTTTCTTTACAAACAGTAGAGCTATGTGTAGGTAATAACAAAAGCATATTTCCTTTAGAAAGTCTGAAAAGAACTTGTTTTTACATACTGGATTGTTGCAACCTTAATATAAACCTTGCAGATAAAAAGTTGTGCATGAACAATTATTCTGGTTTGTACTTTATTTTCCACTGTAGATACTTAGGTACTTGCCTTTATTTATATGCCATACAAATCTTTTTTATTACCTTTAAACATGAGGTTGGTTGAAAACAATAGAAAGCCCCAAAATCTACGGAGTATTTATAATAATATAATGTAGGTTTTTAGACACAGCAGTGTGTAAGCCAAGTCCAAAAAACGACATTAATGACACAAACCATTTTGAACTACATTCATTATTCAGTGCAAAATCATATCATTATTAGCAACTCATATTCGGCTCACTAGAGAGTACGAGTCTCCTCTAACAAAGAGGTGAGGCCATCAGTCCACTTCACACATCTAGAGAATTAAGAAAACTCTCAGGTATGCAGGTTTCCTCATAATGTTTTCCTTCACCGTTTGATACTTGTGATATTTAATATACTTAATAGAGCAATATCCATCAGGACTCTGTAACGAACACCAGAACAATGTGCCTCTTGATGGCAGGAAAAAGCATGGCAGTAGTTCTTCTGATGAGCTCTGGCACAGAAATGTTTGTAACAATTTATAGATTTGTGTAATAATAATAGACCAGCAATAATCATTTCATGATTCATGATTCTTACAACAAAAAACATAACAAATACTCTATAAAATACATGAAGAACGTAATTTGTATAGCTCTAATCAAAGCAACTTGGCTCCCAACTCATAGCTGTGAATCAAATTATCCTAAATGTTGTTTATTATCGAAATCCCTTTTCCGCATTTATATTTTAGTCGGGTTTATTAAATTTTATTTAGTTCATTTACAGTTAACGGTTATCGTAACATTTTATCGCGCGATCTCGATTACGCCGTAGAAGTAAACTTTGCAGCCCAGTTACGGCGCGCTGAATAAAAGTTTACAACTTGTGTTTCGACTTAGGAAGTTCAGTATTTCTAATCTAGGCACGGCAGTGTCCTCTGTAAACACGTGCTCGCCAGTACAACCGTCGATGTGTATTGGATCCATTGCGGCTGGCATAAGAGTGATTTTCATTATTCAACTCATTCCACAATCGAATGCACATTGCGTTCGCCGACGTGGGCCCGACTTTGACCGATTCTGCGCTTTATTGCCCCGCGTTTGTCTCGTTTTTGATTCGCTGGAGCCCGTCGGAGCGGCTGCCAGTTATCAAAATGTGTGCAACGCCTGCACGCACGTCTGGTGGATATTACGTCCTATTGTTATCTGCGTAAGGTCGATATTGTCTTTGGCTCGCTAATTTTTATTTGTGGTCGTCAATGGATATTGGGTATGGGTGGATGCGTTGTTTGGACATAATAAGGGCTGTCGTCCGTGATAAGGTTCTTAGAAGTTAGCTCTACAAAAAGGTATGAAGTTGCGAGTTGTTGTCATTGTTGTTACAAATTGCAATAAATTCAAAATCTAATACACATCAGGAAAGTTTCTTAACTGTGTATGACTGTCTTTGATTGAGATTTTGGTTTGTGTCTATCGACAAATGGCTGTCTCTCCGTTAAAGATTGTGTGTCCTTTTTGCTATATTGATTTTGCAGATGTGTTTAGCAGCCCTATTAGCTCTGTAGGTTGGGCCACGGCAGTAGGCGCGTCGATTGTGTGCAAACGACCGCATCGAGGGGAGGACGAGGCACGCTTGATTATTCCGAGATCGCGTCGATCGCGGGTCGAGGGCCCTAAAAACCCGGCCCGGAGTCTGTCCGCCTTGAAAGCTCGATGTTCAACGGAGTTTTACACTCGCCCGATGAATGCAAATAAGGACTCGTTTAAAATTAACATTTTAACTTATTTCATAGCCTTTCTCGGGGGGGTGTTTCGTTTTGCAGTGTCTGCGGACGTGCCAATTTTCGTCTCGACTTGGCAGCCGAATTTCTCATGTTCGGTTGAACTAAGTGTAATAAGTTACAGTTTGGAAGTTGTACGGACATTTAGAATTAATTAGAGCGCTAATTGACTGGTTGGTTCTATGGAATGTATTTATAACAGTTTCGAATACGTTTCCGAACCTGTTGTAGTTAAGCAATTAAGGTTTACCAATGAATTTTACGTGTCAATTGATTCGTCGGCACGTCTGTATGTTCCCTCAGTCTTTCTAGAGGGTTTTTTTTTAATTCTATTCCAAGCCATGCTCCTTAGCAATTCGTCTTTTTGTTGGAGGAGCTATTGTGTTTACTAATTCCATCTGAACACAATTGTCTGTTTCGTGCGTACTTTGTCCCGGCGAGATGCTTGCAAGTGACAAGACAATAATGATATCTGTTGTTGCGATGTAGGTACGCGGCCTTTGGAGAATAAAGCCGACAACACACTACCCTACTCCATGTACCTATATTATATTCATAACAAAAATACACATCATACAACATCTTTTAGGTAAGGTATCTATACCTAACCTTACCTATATTCCGATCAGTGTTTCCGATAACTCTAAATCAGAGTGAATTTGGAACTCATCTCTATCTCTCTCGTCTAACACGATACTAACGATAAAGAGACATACATGTACATGTATGATGAATTGAAGCTCACACTATTTTAAATACCGTTACAGAATACTTATGGTCTGTCTGTCTTTTCACCTGTTTTTGAACCCGAAATGTTAAGTTTGAATTAATTATGTAATTATTAGTATATATAAATAAATTTGTATTGTATAGGCTTAATTTAGCCACAAGAATTGTTATCCGAGAACTTCATACTTTTTTGTATTATGTTTTTTATTTGAACTTTGTGTTATATATTAATATTATTTTTATTATACGTGTGTATATCATAATGATATTGTAGTATATGTGGTTTCCAATAAACGATTTAATTGCTTTTGTTAGTCTAACACGGGTTGCGTGGTTTTGCTTCGGGTTGGGTCAGTGTTGCATATGTATGGGTGCATAAACAGTAATTATTTGTTTATTAACTATAGTACGCGCGTTAACAACTGAGTCTTAGGGCCATAAATCATTTCTCTATATCTATCTCGCTTGCACTTATGGGTCTTATGGAGCCGTCTAGTGAAGGGTGTAACAATGAAAGACATATTATCGATAAGTAAAGTTTATTATCGTATCTTGTTCACAAAATTAAAAAAATTAACAATATTTGATTTAATATAATACATATTTCATATTATATAATTATTAACTAAATTTTGTGGTTTCTTAAAATTTGTTCTTGGTATACAGGTACTGCCTGATTGTGATACTTCCGTCTTGATTCGGTCCACTGTCGCTCTGCTCACACCACAAACAAATGCGGCCATTTCACGTGGTTTGTTGAAATTTAGAGAAGCCACTTTATTCGGATCACTTTTCAATTCATTGAGAAACAGGAAAACGTTGTGAATCAGTGTTCGAGCTTGAGGGCTAATATCGCCATGTAATTTCTTCAGATCAACGTTAGAAAATAAAGTATCCATAGTGCGCAACGAGTAACACATGAATGTATTTATTTAATTGCAGTAAACACATTTATAGCAAAAAAAATACGCAATGCAATTACATTAGAAACCGACCAATCAGAATCGTCCAAATCATTATTGACTCATCATTAGCACGTGCGCAGGTAGCCGTTTATCGATAATTAGGGTGCGCAGGTAGGCGCGCTGCACATTCCTATCTTTTTTGACTTTTATGACCGGACGACTCAGATGATAACGCGCATACTATAACTAGGTTGAAGCCACAGTTAAGTAAAGTATGCTATAATATGTGATAATATGTATAATAACCGTAAATAACATTAAGATATTTTTTCCACCAATTATATTTTAAGACTTACTTAAAAATTTTAAAAGTATAATATAGGTACTTAATTATTTATAGATAGTTCTTACTAAGGGCTAACTTGTAGAGATTAAAAAAATAAATTAAACATTTTTTTTATTTTCTACAAGTTAGTCCTTGACTACAATCTCACCTGATGGTAAGTGATGATGCAATCTAAAATAAAAGCGGACTAACTTGTTAGAAGTAGAATGAAAATCCACACCACTTTCGGTTTCTACACGACGTCGTACCGGAACGCTAAATCGCTTGGCGGCACGTCTTTGCCTGTAGGGTGGTAACTAGTCACGGTCGAAGCCTTCCACCAGCAGATCGGCCCAGCCGGAACCTCAACCGGCCCAGGTTAGGGACGAACCCAAGACCTCCGTCTTGTAAATCTGCGCACACCACTGCGCCACGAAGGCTGTCAAATCCTAGTAACATAATGGCATGCCACTTTATGGTTCTATTCCCTCGAACTAAAATATTAATAAGGTACTGTCCACTCGCTTTTTTTAACTCTCTAATTTAGTAAATATGAGTAGGGGGTACCATGGTGGGTGGTTTCGGCCTGTTATACGACAAAAGGTTCGCTCCTTTCTCGGTAACGTAGAATCCATACTAACGAGTGACCTGGGAAATATCTACCTGCTTTCGTTAATACCTCAATATAAGAGCCGTACACTTACCTATTATAATAATATTAGGTATACCTGAGAAAACAATTTAAAAGAACAATAAACTCGTATTGGAATTATTGTTCTGGGAGTAACTTGAATGGTTTATGTAAAGTCGATCTACCGTCTATTGTTGAAATGCTCATTGTAAAAGTATCTTACTGTATATAAAGATTACTTCGACGGTAAGCTGAGCTAAGCTACCTAAGTCATCATCATCATCATCATATCAGCCGATGGACATCTACTGCAGGACATAGGCCTTTTGTAGCGACTTTCAAACATCACAATTTTGAGCCGCCTGCATCCAGCGAATCCCTGGGACTTGCTTGATGTCTTCAGTCCGTCTGTGGTGAGGCGTCGACCAACACTGCGCTTTCTAGTGCGGGGCTGCCATTCCAGCACTTTGGGAGCCCAACGTCCATCGGCTCTTCGATCTATGTGTCCCGCCCATTGCCACTTCAGCTTTGCGACATTTTGAGATACCTACCCTAGTTATGAACCTTATGCACGCCACTTGCTTGTATGGATGTTTGTTACTCTGTCATGCCGCAACTACTGAACTGATTTGGCTGAAATTTAAAGCGAAGATAGATAATATCTTGGATCCCTTTTATCCCGAAAAAGTTTATGGATTTTGCGAGACTTGCAAAAACCTGATGGTTATGATGCTGTGAATGTTTGTTACTCTTTCACGTCGCGACTACTGAACCGAATTAGCTGAAATTTGGAATTAAGATATAGAATATCGCATATAATTTTACACGAGCAAAGTCGGGAGAATCAGCTAGTTTGTAAATTGCTCGTGGTGGAAGTTACATTACGCTCTTGTCTATTTTCATGTAGAATATTTTGAATTCAATTGGGTAAAGTCGTATCGGCTTATCGGTAATAACTCTAGGATATCGGAACAGGAGTGCGTTTTAAGTGGCAGATAACGTAACGGCCCGTAGTTACCGCCCCGGTTACATTTAACCAGGTCATGGGAACCGTGCGTGCATTACGTGACATAATTTAAACCACCTGACACTAATAACCGAATTTATAGCGCACCTTATTAGCGAACAGATAAAGTTTATTTTGCCTTGTTTCCGTTATGCGCAAGGAAAGGAAAAAATTGGAAATAATCCTAATTAACATATTAACGAGGTCAAAAGTCGCCGAGTGGTGTAGCGTTCGAGTCCTTCGATAGGTTTCATGTTTGTTTTTTTCTTAGTCGTTATCAACTCGTATTCAGCTCACTGCTGAGCTCGAGTCTCCTCTCAGAATGTGAGGGGTTAGGCCAATAGTCCACCACGCTGGCCCAATGCGGATTGGCAGACTTTACATACGGAGAGAATTAAGAAAATTCTCTGGTATGCAGGTTTATTTTGTGTTTTTGTAGTGTAAATCTTTTAGAGATGAGCTTGATAGGTTCTTTAATCGCTAAAATGACTTAGAAAGAGGGTGAAATAGATGTTGAGAGTTTGCATGAAAAATTCATAACATTATAATGAGGAAAGATGTAACGAATAAACTCGAAATTACTGGACCAATTTAAAAAATTCTTTCACTGATAGAAAGCTACATTATCAGGGAGTAACGTAGGCTATATTTTATCCCCGTATTTCCACAGGAATAGGAACTACGCGAATGAAACCGCGAGGTTCTGCTAGCTATTGATAAAAAATGGTCATTGATGCGTAACCGTACGGCGAATATTACATTGCAAAATATGGCAACCTTACAGTACGCTGCAGCCGAGCCCCGCCTATAATGTGCGTTGGTGCATACAAAATGCACTAAAGCGATGACAGAAGGATTTATGCGATGCACTGCGACGCGCCCCGTCACTGGCCAGCCATTAATAAATTCCTCCCTATTACTTAACGCTGGAATAGGTAACTGTTGGCAACGCATAGAGATCGGCAAAGGCCTCAGCAGATTAACAAGCGTCCCATAGAGATTGGTTAGCCTTTGGTAAGCGACACTGCAAATTACTATGACAAAGTATCGCTGACTAGTGATAAAGTTTTCACTGAACCTTATCTAATGCCTTATCGACAGATGTTTGTGAATTTCACAAAACTAAGAGTTTTTTTGAAGTTACAGAACTATTCAAATCCGCGTGTCTAGCTGTTATATATCTCTCTCTATCTTTAGTATGGGGTTAGACAGAGATAGGGGATGAATTCGACACACCCACAGTCGAGTTACAAAAACATCGTTACAAAATAATGCTGCTGCGCCTGATCTCTACGGCCGTTTCGGATTACCGCCCCTTGGGTACCTGAGAGTGAGGGAATAATAACAGAGGACTGTACCTGCCCTTGAATACACGGACAGACTTGTGTATTATAGTGCAGTAGTTTTGGTGATCGCTGGAACATACATGTGAATGGAACTACAATAACAGAGATCTGGAGTTGGATGACTTATTCACAATACATTTATCGAAGTCGAAAGTTTGTTTTTAAGTGTGTATGTTTGTTTGTCTTTTTAACTCGCAAAAATCTTTGGTTCTCCCGTAATTTGTAAAAAAAATTGAGTGCAATTTTTCTTTTACTTACTTATTTGTACCTAAATTTCTGCAATACAATGCAAATGTGTGTGTTTATACTAGCAGACGCCCGAGACTTCGCCCCCTTCGGCTCTCTGCCAAATTCATTATTAGCGTACGTCTATTAATTATGAACTACCTCCCTGCCAAATTTCATCTTTGTACCTCTAGCGGATTTCGATATTTTATCATGAGTGACTTTTCGCTTATAAATAGGTATTTATTTATTTAAGTGAACAGGACACCAACAGGTTACAATAAAATATAAAGAAATATATAAGTTATGGCAATTATTGCAGGCCCGCGTATTGGTTGTCACAGCATGCACTATGGATAATTTAGTAATTTAGAAAAAATAAGGTATTTAATAATAATAATAAAAGTATCTAACTATTTTATATATAATAAAATTTCTTTACCAGTTTCTTGAAATGAATGTTTATTCAAATATTTTATAGTAGGTAAGAGTTTTTGTAATCTCAGTAAAATCCAAATCCACAAACCAATTTACCGCTTCCACGAGTAGTTAACCGAGGCCGTTGCAAAAAACATTGGACGCGGAAATGATCGGGGAAATTTAATTAATAGCAAAATTAATTTTGGTATTTACAGAAGACACTCTCAGATAATTGGAATGATGAAATGTTGGAATAAATATCGTATTTAAAACTAGCGGACGCCCGTGAATTCGTTCGCGGGAATACTCACTAGTTTCGTATTTATCCCTAAGTTTTCCAATCTCTATGATGAATGTTTCTTACGTATTAGTAAGTAAGTATATAGTAGAGGGTTAAGTAATTTACCTTTTAAATTAATATGTATTTTGTAAATTTACACAAATTGCTACTAATGTATATTTCAATACAATTTAGACTCTTAAATACCGCATGAAATTCCCCTAAGTGGAATATCGACACGGCGCTATTTTTCTAGCAATCTAAAGGTCGTAGCTCATTAGACCCACCCGGGACTCGACCTGCACCGCCTCGTTGCTAGACGTCTCCTTGTCGTCGACAGGTGGACCACGGGTGGACGCCGCGTTGTTAACTCGAGTGGTCCACTCGCGGTCGGCGCGTGGACACCTCGCGTTCGAGGCGATCCGGTGATGGTCCGGAGTTGATGTAGTCAGCGCATGCTCATACAACTCCATACGAAGATTACGAACCACTCGAGGCGAGGCGGTGCGGGTCGAGTCCCGGTTGGGTCCAATGAGCTACGACCTTTAAAGTGGCAATGTGCTATGAAATTAAATGGCAATGAATACACATAGCTCGTATAACTTCCTATGAACGACCACGTGCTAAGGGCCTAGCGGGACGTTTGGAACGTCAACAACGTCTAATACCTATGCAGTGATAATAATATATTGAGGATTTCTCAAATTGTTCTATTTTTAACCGACTTCAAAAAGGAGGAGGTTCTCAATTCGGTCGGTACCCATTTGGTCCCATTGCCATCATGACAAGATCTGATGATGGAATCCTGGAGAAATTGAGGGGAACTTTCGAAAATTATATGGGTGTCTAGTGTGTTCGTGAACTTTTCCATTTAGTGCCTTTAAGAAATACAAAATTATGAAGGTTTAAAATCGATCTGATGATGGAGCCATAAAACAGACGAGGGAACTCCTTGGCGATTTACAGCAGTTACCTTGTGTTTGGGCTTGATTAATTTGTCTTAATGAGTACTTTCCACATAGATAGGTTGTGGCTGTCATTTAGGGGTTTGGTGATGAAGACCAAGGACAATTAAGGGAACTCCTTAACAGTTAACAGTAACTACCTTGTGTTTGGCCTTGATTAATTCGTGTTGCTGAGAACTTTCTACCTAGATGAGTTGTGTCTGTTATTAGGGGTCTGATGATGAAGACCAAGGTCAATGAAGGGAACCCCTTGACGGTTTACGGTAGCTACCTTGTGCTTGGGCTTGATTAATTTGTATTGCTGAGAATTTTGTACCAAGATGGGTTGTGACTGTCATTAGGGGTCTGATGTGTTCGTTTGAGATGAAATTTTACACTAAAAATTGAAAAATAATAAAAATTTTAATAAAAAAAATACAACCGACTTCAAAACCTAAAAACGTACCCACTAAACTAAAAAGCGAAAAATAACATCATAATATGTTCTACCTGCTGATCAGTATGAAGTCGGTGCTAAGCCGGTGTTGTCTTAATTTAAGCCATTTCTGACAGGACCACATGAAACAACATTGTCTGCAAAATCTAAATCTGTAAGATATGCTCACATGGCTTGAATTAATACATCACCGGCTTAGCACCGCCTTCATTCTGATCAGCAGGTAGAACATATTATGATGTTATTTTTCGCTTTTTAGTTTAGTGGGTACGTTTTTAGGTTTTGAAGTCGGTTGTATTTTTTTTATTAAAATTTTTATTATCTAAATTACATTAAGATAATAAAGTTCCAGAAAGGTTTGCCGAACTAAATAGTTTGTTTTGCGCTTGCATACTACTTTGCGAAATGCCTTTGTTTGTAAATTACTTTCTTGAATCGAGCTTGCAATGCAATTATTCAGCGGAACTTTTTGTTGGAGAACTTTTCTCTTAAATTAACTTTTGTCTTTTTAAATGATCGCAAATGATAATAATAAGTCATTTAGCTAATTGCTGACGTGTATGAAATGCTGTTTATTTTAGGATTTATTATATTATGGGTATAGCAAGCAGAATAATCATCGGCATAGCCTCTGTAAGATTTAAAACCTCTACTAGAGGTTTGGGGCTTATATTCACCAAGTTGTCTAAATACAATTTGTTAAAATTAGCATAATAATATTTGTTTCTACGTGTACCTATGACGATTAAAATTACCTACATGTTTGAATCATCATTGACAACCCGTATTTCGCTCACTGTTGAGCACGAGTCTTCTCTTAGAATGAGAGGGGTTAGGCCTAAGTCCACCACACACGTAGAGAATTAAGAAAATTTTCAGGGATGCGGGTTTCCTCACGATGTTTTTCCGTCACCGTGTGAGACACGTGATATTTAATTTCCTAAAATGCACACAACTGAAAAGTTGGAGCTGCATGACCCTCGAACCTACGGCCTCCGAATTGAAGGCAGAGGTCATATCCACTAGGCTATCACGTCTCTTACATGTTTAAATAATAATTAATAATGCCAGGACCGACGGCTGAACGAGCTCTTCGAAGCATAAAGGTGTAACATCAATTAATACAAAACTTTTGTATTTCTAAATCTTTACAGAGTCAGTCGTGGTACTATGCGTAAAAAATCCATTCACTGGGTAGTTTTTCAATTAATAGCGTTCAGACTGATAGACCTGGCGGAGTGAGTTTCACAATTGAAATGGACTTTTCTATTTTTTTTATCAACCCAAAAATATCCTTAACATTTTGCATGCTTCGCTTTTAGTTACGACAGCCATCAATTAACTAGTTGGTTAAAAAATTTAACTGAAACGCGGGGCCACGACCTTGCGCTCGCATTCAGTGCGGCGCCTCACTGCCAGCGTCCGACCGCGCGGCTAATAGCGGGAGCATGTTCACAGCACTCCCACTCCCACGGATATAAATGTCGTTACAGGGTCACTATATATAGGGTGGGTTGGGTATGTTTGATCAATGTAATGGACGTAATATAGGTACGTATTTCGTTCCTCTGTGACTAACATGTTAAAATTGTTTTGGATTTAAACTCGTAAGTTTAAATTATTATTATTTATTAACAACTAGCGGACCCGGTCAAGCATCGTTATGACTCATTTCCTAACCCCTTACTACTCCCACCCTACACTTATCTTTCCCTACCCCTATCCTACCCCTACCCAACCCGATCTCTAGCCGTTCTTGAGCGGTGTTGAGTGGCTACTACGCAACTTTTCTAACACTTCTAATTTAGTTCTCAACCTCGCGTCGGCTGTACCTAGAGTTCGCAACAAGATTGGCCATTAAACTAAAATAATAAGAAATCCTAAGGCTTCCTATCGCTTTGCAATATGTGCTATCGCGTCAAACCTGCGGCCCTGAGTCCAGTAGAATTTATCTAAATTTAGGCTCGGGACGAGTGTAGAATTCGCTACGAGATTGACCATTAAACAAAATAATTAGGAACCCTAAGGTCTCATCGTCTATCGCTTTGCAAGCTGCTGGCGCGTCAAACCTGCGGCCCTGAGTCCAGTAGAATTCATCTAAAATTAGGCTCGCGTCGGGTGTAGAGTACGCAACGAGATTGACCATTAAACAAAATAACAAGGAATCTTAAGGAATCTTCGTCTATTGCTTTGCAAGCTGCTGGCGCGTCAAACCTGCGGCCCTGAGTCCGGTAGAGTTTCATCTAAAATTACGCTCGCGAGTGGTGTAGAATTGGCAACGAGATTGACCATTAAACAAAATAATTAGGAACCCTAAGGTTTCATTGTCTATCCGCTATCGCTTTGTAAGCTGCTAACGCGTCGACCTCGCGGCCCTGAGTCCGGTAGAGTTTCATCTAAAATTAGGCTCGCGTCGGGTGTAGAGTTCGCAACGAGATTGGTGATTAATCACGTCGTTTTTGCGTCGTCACCCGGCGCTAATTGGCGTCTTGTGAAAGGAGATGTGCAAACGCTATCTGGTGGATCCGAATTCTGTTACGTTTGCTCTCGCGCTGGCTGTTACTCGACAGCTTTCCCGTTACTTGCACGTACGGTGAAAACGTTGATTTCGTGTGTCACTCGTCGGTGCATTCGCTTTTGATGGTGATAATTAAGTTTTCAACGTCTTTTCTATTCTTGATCCCTTTCAGCCTCTCATACGGACAAACTTTTCCTTAAAAAAAGATCACATAAATCTCTACAATATGAACCTTTAATTTGCACTAAATGAATAATTCCTAAACTTTGATTGATGGTTTTCAATATAGTAGGATTGCAAAATCTTCCTTCCGAATGTCAGCCTACAGATTAAGCAAATACAAACGCGTTTAGTGTCTACAAGTTCAATAAATGCTTGTAAGATGTTTCAAAATTCAAAACCCGGTATACTGAAAGAAAGCTCGACCAATATAAAAAAAAATTACTAGATTATACGCCACCTATATAAACGTGCCTAAAGTTGACTCAAGGATATTCTATCTGCTGCATTTTTACTTAAGATTGCTTCGTATTTCGTTTTTGAGTTGATTTTTTAAGAACGATCTTTTTATATCATCGATCATCCATAATGACGCGGTCACGGAGGCTATTGAATTTTCTTTACTTTGGAATATCGCCCTTACGACGTTATAATGGGTATGGGTATCGTGTACTGTACACGGTTGGATTTTACATTTCCGAAACGTATGAATGGTCAAACGGCGTCTAGCTAAATAAAAGTCCGCGGTCGCACCTCGTTAAAGAAATTGATATTCCGCGCACAGCGCCGCGTGCGATGCGAAACTGTGTGTACTAAGGCTCAGTCCAGAAAGTGCGAATTCGCCGCGATTCTCTCGCACGTATTATGCGCGACCGTTGCGTCTACAAGGCGCGTACCAACGCGCGAGCATTTGGGAAGGAATTCAGTACGAAACATGGAGGAATGAACTTGCACTCGCTCAAGAGTTCGCGCGTTAACTGGACGCAATAGGGCGTCCCTAGTATCTCGACTCGCGCGCAACAATTGAATTCGCGCGATGCATGTGGACGCGATGTATTGATGTCTAGTACTTCGACAACGCGCGTATGAATTCGCGCTATACGATTCGCGACGAATTCGCCCCTTCTGGACAAGGTCTAAAACTGACGGGCTTTTATTCGGCTATTTATTCTGATCACTATATTTTTATTGCGGAAGTCCGCCCAAAGGCTCGTGCACCGTGTGAATGGTCGACTGCCTGAGGCCGTTGTAACCAGTTTCACATAGTGCTTAATAAAATAATACACGGCATTTAGTGAAATTTTGTTCTGTACTTTTGTATAAAGTAATAACTTACGAAACTAGGTTTTTTGACGTGACAACGTCTTATGATTCAATGAAGCCGGCTGCACACTTGAAAAAAGATGACGTCATGCGTCGTTCCCTCGCTCTACTGTTGCCAATTTTTTTTTTACAAGAAATAAAGTAGGTTTATGAAGATTATTAAACAGTGTTTTAGGAGAACGAACATTTTCTTTTGAAAAATGCAACCATTCCATCAGAATTTTCTTATGACGTTGTCACGTTCAACTATCGTCAGTAAACCGACTTTACAGACAACCGATTTTTGTTTATAAAAACTACTGCATGCCTACATAGTTAAAGTATTTGGGAAATTAACACCTGCAGTGGCATAACCGTGGTCTTTCTATAACATATCGTATCGTTTACAGGGACGCTAAAAATCCGTTATACTTATTGTTAAAAAAGACTGTCTGTCTTATTTCTTTTTGACTTATTATTATATTTTGATACTAATTGGAGCATGGAGCAGAACATGTTTTGTTTTTGTTTTGAGATTGAAAGGTTGTAATTTTCAAGTTATATATTTTTTTTTATTCTTAGCCAAGTTAGCCCTTGACTACATTGTCACCTGATGGTAAGTGATAATGCAGTCTAAGATAGAAGCGGGCTAACTTGTTAGGAGGAGGATGAAAATCCACACCCCTATTCGGTTTCTACACGACATCGTACCGGAACGCTGAATCGCTTAGCGGTAGGGTGGTAACTAGCCACGGCCGAAGCCTCCCACCAACCAGACCTGGACCAATTAAGAAAATCTCAATCTGCCCAGCCGGGGATCGAATTAGGACCTCCGTTTTGTAAATCCACCACGCATATCACTGCTCCACGGAGGCCGACAAAAATATAATTGATGGAAATCATTGCAAAATCATATTGTGATAAATTACAAAAAAAAAAATGCTTATACAAGTATCAAAATGGACATAACCCTGCATCGCCAGTCAAAAAAAAAATAGCACAAAACACACACGTGCCACGGCCACAATAAACTTGACTGAACCCACTCACCTTGCCGCTATCGGTCACTTAACTTATGTCCTCACGTTGCTCAAATCATATTGGGTACTGTGTGCCTAGTGGGAGTTTTCAATATTTTCATACGATTACTATAGCGTTAAACGCGAATTTATATGGAATTGAAACAGTTGTGCAGCAGTGGCCACTAGATGGCGCTGTTTCAATTTCTTAGAAATTCGCGTTTACGTTAACGCGATAGTCACGGTATCAAACTACCACTAGACCTTCCATACGCTATTGTAGTACTTACAAGTTTACGTTCAGAACGAGTTTCCTAACGTTTTCCACGTGACCAGTGGAAAACATGGTTTTACTTTGACGAAAAGCAGTACTCTAAGAATATATGATGATCAGGCATGTGACACTTTATAAAACTCAAATCTTATACTATAGGCTTAGACGTAATAAATAGGCAGACGGTATCTCGCTGTGAAACAACTGAAGCACTATAATGGCGCCGAGTATCTATGTGTGAGTACACGACGTCGATTCCACTGGGCCGAACAAGGGTGCCGCACTTTTTAGTTCAGGAGACTGTCTATTTTATCATGGCATACTGATCGTATTCGCGATCTGCATGATGTCAACATATCCGTTAGCGCTGCAGGCATGTGGATTTCTATAAGTCTATGGTTAGTCTATGGACGGCTAGCATACAGTATTCATCTATAGTAGGAGCATGAGCGAACAAACATACTCGTACCTCTACGTCTATTCTACTATTATAGGTTGTAGGGGAGGTCTTATCGAAATGGGAACGGAAACTACGCGGGCATAGTGTTTTATAAAACGAACCTTTTATAATCGTACTCTACTTATCTCGATTATTTTATCTTGGCACGTTAACAAATTCACGTACTAGCGTGCTAGAGTCAACCACTGAAGATCCAATAAGTCCTCATGCCTGCAGCGGTAACGACTTACCGCTAACGACAGTAGATAAAACTGATCATGTGTTAGACGCAGTGTGCTTCATCGCGCCGATCCAACAACCAACATCATGCCGATCGCGACCAGCACACGATCAATTTTATCGGACGTCAAGCCGTTAGCGCTGCAGGCATGTGACTTATCGGAGTGGTGAGTGGCTAGCATTGTGTAGTCTTTGAATGAGCTCATAGTGTCATTTCAATTACATTGTCACGTCTTGATGAATTCATCTATGAGGCAGATATCTCTCTATATTTCGTCGGCAAACGTCCAAACTTAAACACAAAAAAATCCTAAAAATCTGACAGCACGTCCCCCGGAGAGCTATTCCACAAGTTACTAATAACTATTTATTTCCATTTATAGTGTAATATTTTATTCGTCAATACGTTTCGTATTACGAAATCCGATATTAGTATCAGATTTTTGATTACGTATAATATCACCGCGTATCCGATATTTCAGTGGTTGTAACGCAAAAGGCAGTGTTTCGGGCGCAATTTTCTGCCTCGATTCTCTTCACTGGGGTTAGTGAGGTGTGACAATAAACCTAGATTGTATCTTCTCGTTATAGAATAATATTTTATATGTATATTAAACTTTTTTATGCAATATAGGCTTGCGCTTGACTACAATTAAGCCTGATGGAAAGCATTAATGCGGTTTAAGTTGGAGCGTTACCTAGAAGACTTGCTTAGAAAATGTTTAAATTATAAGCGTTCGGAAACACAAATGCCGGAAGGGCATTCCAAAATTTTGCTGTACGAATTACAAATTTGGATGCAAATCGTTTACAAGGTTACCGTACAATATTACACTTGTGGACACAATATATGTTAACAAAGTCTCAATAGCTCGATCCCTGCTCCGTTGTCATACCCACTCCCAATACTGTCTTTCCCGATTAGTTGGAGAAGAATGGGCATATTGGTCATATTTAAAAGATATGGCGAATATTCTTTTTAAAAAATAAATAACATAATAAAATGTTCCGCTTTATTATGTTACTTATTTCATAAACTTAATTTCGACTTAATACTTAATGCCTCTGTGTATTTTACTCTTATATTTTGTCTATATTACCCTATATTATTGTCTATATACCAGCGGACGCTGGCGACTTCGTCTGTATTGAAAAGTCAAACTTTAAAGATAAATATTATTGTTGTTCCGGACTTTGTTTTGAACTTTTACAGGGGAAAAATTCCGTCATTCATCATTTTTGCTAACTCTAACCGTTTACGCAGCGCATGCAACGGGAGTTCACAAAAGGATTATTTTTTTCCGTTTTTGCCACATTTTTCATTGATGCTTCGCTTCTATTGGGCGTAGCGTGCTTGTAACTTTTCTCGATAAATGGACTATCAACACAACATATTAAAATAGATTGGAATTTTACTCTAAAGTATTTTTTAAAATTGATTTTTCGCTGTCATTTTCGCGGTAGCAGTGAGACACGATTATTTATCGTTCAAGTATTTCGTGTAAAAATCATTTTTAACTTGTATTTCACTTACTACTCGCAGTTCTACTTGAATACTTGAATGTATTGTTATAAAATAATGTAGTTTAAGATATTAAATATCGCGTGCCTCAAACGGTGAAGGAAACCTGCATGCCTTAGAATTGTCTACGTGTGTGAAGTCTGCCAATCCGCATTGGGCCAGCGTAGTGGACTATTAGTCTAACCCTTGTCATTATGAGAGGAGACACGTGCTCCATAGTGAGCCGAATATAGGTTATTAATGGTGATGATGATGAACATTAATGTCCCTTAGAATGTCATTAGTAATAAAAAAAATTAAGTAATGTTTTCGATTCAACATAACATAGAAGCCTCAAGCTCAACGGTAAGAGCGGTCGGACTCATCACCGAGGGGTGGTGGTTCGATCCCCGCCCCGTTGGTCTATTGTCGTACCCACTCCTAGCACAGTCTTTCCCGACTAGTTGGAGGGCTACACTAACTACAAGGATTTATTATCAGATTTGCATATTAAATAACGCCAGTTAACTCTGTTAGTACAACCGCCGATCATCTTACATAACCTTCCTACATTTTATGAGATGGATGACCTAAGGTCAAGATATCGGATGGCGGATAACTAGACGCCTTAGCGACTTGACATATATCTTGAGTATCTCAGATGTGAGAGACTCGGAGTGACTTTGTGTGAAATAAAAGATTATTTATATCCAATTACTAACTGACGCCGCGCGGTTTCTCCCGCGTGGTTCCCGTTCCCGTAGGAATACGAGGATAATATATAGCCCGGCCTGTAGCCTTAATCGATACATGGGCTATTTAACACTGAAATAATTTTTCAAATCGGACCAGTACTTCCTGAGATTAGCGCGTTCAAACAAACTAACAAGCTCTTTACCTTTATAATATTAGTATAGAGTTCATAGGTTCAAAACAAATGGCGTGCATTACATGGATGCAAAAATGTATTGTCAACACTGAGCCTTAATTACATAAAAGTACTATATTGGAGAAGGAATTTCTGATTCTGTACAATTTGTATTAGTGCATACTGCCTACCTTAGTTAAAAACGTTGTGCACGCCCACTATTTAAACCGCCATTGCAAGTAACCAACTGTCATGTACGATGAACTAAGAGATTTAAGCTTATATTACTTTCACTTTAAGGAGGAGAAAGGGGCAAAATTGGTACATATGTAGTTAAAAGAATTATGTCAAAATAAATAGCCACACTTAATTAAACTTAATCGACAGCTGATATAAAAAGCAAGTTTCCTTTCCGCAGAAAATACTTTTGAAATGATTAAGACATGTCAATTTATTTAAGAGATTTCAGATTTATGTTCTCGCACTTACAATCGAATGAGTGCGAATGTTCATTATACTCGTAGAATTAATTTCTCTAGTCAGTATAAAACGACGCTACTAGCCTCTCAAAATTTCAAATTGCCTTTAATAGTTATTTTTTAACGATTTCACTTCAATAGTTGGTTTGGCGTCTTAGAATGTCTCTTGGAGAAATTTTATGTCATAAGTCGCAGTAAAATTAGCTCAGATTATTATAATTAGCCTTGTTCCGCAACGACCGAAGTCAGATCTACCTGCTTGAAAATTAGTATGAAAAAATAAGTTTTAACGCCTGATAATCTAATTTAAATTGTCAACTAGGGACATGGTGATGAAAAAAATCAAAAACATAATGTTAATGTAATGTTAAGAAACTGTTGTAACATCTTATCTATTTATTAAATAAGGATATTTTTAATTTTGAGAAATAAAAGACTTGCGTGAATTTTCATTATAACCTAGATACAAGCGCCTATCTATGGTTTGTTTTGAGTTTGTCCTCGGTTTTATAACAGAATATAGCCAAAATGCCAACGCCACGGAACTATTGATCCCGCTCCTCCCCGATGTGCGTAACGCAGTCCCAACGCTATACTCGCAGCTATTAAGGGGTAAGTGACTTAGCTGTGGTAGATACTAAATGTATGTGAATTATACCTTCGATTTTTGTAACCTATATGTATAGAAATGCGAAAGGTCATTCATCACGAAATCTCGGAAACCGCTTAAAGTACAAAGATAAAATTTGGCAGGGAGGTAGTTTATAATTAGTAGGTACAGCTCGTACGGATTAACTTGACACCTAGTTCGCATGAATTTTATACTTTGTTTGTATGGTTGCGTTTGGCAGCCAGGTGTCAAGCTAATGCGCATAAGTTATACTCACTAATTTTAATATATAAATGTGAAAGGTCATTCATCACAAAATCTCGAAAACGGCTTGAAGTACAAAGCTAAAATTTGGCAGGGAGGTAGTTTATAATTAGTAGGACGGTAGTAACGTTATCCACTAAGAACGGATTTTGCGATATGGTCGGATTAGAGAGGTCTAAGGGCGGACGAAGGCGCAGGCGTCCGCTAGTCAAAACATGAATGTGAATATGGGAGCCAAATTCTATAAAACAGATGTGTGTTGTTATCGATTATGCCGACAAAAGAAATTATATCTGAGTGGGTGCCAAATATATACGTTATAGAACTTAGAATACATTAAAGCTCAATTATAAACTTGGCTAGTTTTTACCAGCAAATTGTTTTCAAATTCTTAGGGGGGTAGGGGTAGGAAAGAAACGCAGGGGGTAAATAGGGGCAAGGAAGAAACGCATATAAGTCAAAGCGAAGCTTGACCGGGCCGCTAGTCTATACTAATATTCTATAGACGTGAAGTTTGTATGTTTAAATTCAAAATTCAAAATTCAAAATTCATTTATTTCAAGTAGGCTCAGTTTACAAGCACTTTTGACACGTCAGTTGACTATTTGTAAAGATTCTACCACCGGTTCGGAAGGCAGGTTCTGCTGAGAAGATACCGGCAAGAAACTCAACAGTTGCTCTTTTGAAAAAGTCATACAGTATTACAATTTACATTTGATAACAATTAAATTACAATTTCTTATAGTTTTATTTCCTGTGTGAAGGTGGAAGCTGATCCAATGGCCTCCAAGCACCTTTGTCGTTAAGGAACTCATCAATAGTGTAGTAACCTTGACTAAGTAAATGTTTTTTAACACATTGCTTAAAGTTGTGCATTGGCAAGTCCATCACAGTCTTGGGGATCTTGTTATAGAAGAGTACACCCAAACCCACAAAAGATTTTTTAACTCTTTGGAGACGATATGCAGAAATAACTAACTTATGCCCGTGTCTAGTAAGACGTGGGTTTAGATCTCCTTTTCGTTTGTACAAATTATTATTTTGTCTCACATAAACTATACTGTTATATATATACTGACAGGCTACTGTTAAAATGCCTATTTCTTTAAACTTTTGACGAAGGGTTTGTAAGGTTGTAGGGGTAATTTCTGGATCTAATAACCGATTTTTAATTACTAATAAAATATCATAATCAGGTAAAGTTACGCAAAAATTATGTATGATGGAATTGTTACCCATTGATTACCCATTATAGTTCATCGCATTTTTTTTTATATTCTTCACAAGTTAGCCCTTGACTACAATCTCACCTGATGGTAAGTGATGATGCAGTCTAAGATGGAAGCGGGCTAACTTGTTAGGAGGAGGATGAAAATCCACACTCCTTTCGGTTTCTCAATATGCGCCACGGAGGCCGTCAAATATAAATAAAAAGAGAGGCATAGAAAGAGAGGGCGATATTTCCGATTAAACAATTACTATAATAAAAATAATGGGTTATACATCGTACTGGAACGACGTTATCGATTGGTATAAGCTATTTTAAAAATATGTATATCTATTAATTCAATGGGCATGGGATGGAACCCAGGACCACCCCGTTTTAGAGCTTTTACCTGCCTAACAGAGGTCGTTAAAATTTTGGAACAAATCCCTCGTCGTAATGTGGAATTAATTTTCGCCAGCGCCTACATTTACGCGACAATCCAAAGTTCTTGTCTCTTGTTTTACTAAACAGGATTAGGCGAAAACGTGCCTTTGGCTTATAAACCTTTGAAATTTAAGATGTAAAATGTACGGTAAATAGTAGGTAATTACATATTTTCGCTATTGAACGAATTAACAAAGACTACGAGAATTCTTTTAATTGATTATGAAACACGGCTAAAACTCACGTGATATTACGTGAGAATTCTTTTCTACCTTATTATCTTTGGTTCCTATTACAAAGCTTATTCTAGCTGTGTACTTTTTTTTTAATTTAGGAACATGAAATAGAAATGGCAATAATAGAATAATAAACTTAATCGTAAATGTAAGTCTTTGTTCTTATTTACTTTAAAAGTTAGTGAATTGCCTGTTATAGCAGCTTCATAGGTACATAGAATAACTTGTATGTCATATCCCTACAACAATGCTGCACAAGGTCTTTAAATATAGTACGCACTATAAGTACAGATTGTACAGATTTAAGACACAAAAAGGAGATGGTCTAAAATGGAGCCCAGGATCAGTCATTGTAACCTGGCGGAAATAAAAGAAAATATATTTTAAAACTATTTTTGATTGTACAAATCTATGAATTTACTTTAATTTTTCGAAATAATATTCATTCTCTCACAAGAAATGCAACACGATTATGGGCATTAAGCATTGGCGGATTGACGTTTTCAATGCAGTAGTCGATTTGACGTTTGCTGTCAATTGTCATGTACTTTTAATAAAATCCTTGTATTTTTTAAATTTTAATGCTACGGGGTACGAGAGTGAATGGACCATCTCCTTTGGTAACTGTCATACGATACTTAAATGAAAATATTTATGAGTCCCAAAATGCGTCCACTCCCAAAACTATTGATTCCGCTGTGCGTAACGCACTGCCGTCCCCGGACGCGGCGCGGCCCCGATCCGTACCGTCAATCACTTCCTAATCGAGTTTATGTTCGAAGAGCACGCATCCACCTAAAGCCTTTCCATCACTTGTTACATTTATTTATTTAATAGCGGCGATTAAGTTACGTACGCGTACCTAATCGCAAATCTCGCTTAAACCATGGATTTTTTCGGAATAAAAAGTAGTCTATGTTTTGCTCAATGGCCTTATTTATCTGTATGCCAATTTTCATCCATATCGCTTCAGTAGTTAAGCCGTGAAAATGTGATAGACACAGAGAGGCTTAAAATTAAGTATGGATAGCGGACGCCTGCTACTCCTCTGCGCGTAATTCTGGTTTTTTTTTCAGAAGTATTCTTTGCTAACTACGGATTTTAATGAAACCTGTGCCTATATGTTGCTGCAGACATTAAATCTAAGATACACACAATCGATTTCTACTCTCTTAATTATAATATAAAAATGAATGTATGAAATGTGTTGCTAAGCGCAAATCTCGAGGAATAAACCGATTTGGCTAATTCTTTCTTTTTTCTTCCTTGAAGTACGACTTTAGGGAGAGTTTTTGTTTGTAGGGTAGGGAAGAGTCCCTATCAGAGTAAAGTGTCCGTACCCTTCCCTACTTCCTACCCCTGTAGGGATGAAGCGCACACAAATCAAAGCGAAGCGAAGGTACGTACTCTTTATTTCTATACCAAACTTTTCCTAGGTATTTGACATATTTCTCATTAAAAGCAGCCGCCAAACGATTCCGCTCAAGTTACGAAATTGCCCACCCGAATGTATCGTTACGAAGTTTCTACAAATTTAACTTTTTAAAGACTCGAAAAGATCCATGCGTTCTTATTGATCCAGGGCGGTCCCCCGGCGTGCGTGAAGTCCCCGGGCTGTGCCCAGCTCTGATGTAAACCATCAATCACTTCCTAATCGAGTTTATGATCGTCTGAGTGCCTCGGCCAGGTATTCACCTCCCTCGACCCTTGAAATTAAGGAACTGATGTATAGGTGTAGTATGTACTGCGCCCGATGAAATTGCTTATTGAGATTTTCATAATGAAGAGGATCTAAGAAGTAGAAAACAACTAAGTATCAAAAATAACGACTCCTGAAAAATTAGTTTTGTAAAAAATACTTACTGCACTATTTTATTATTGCCTATGCCGAACTTCTGGTAGTGTGGTTTATTTGGAAACTAACTAGGGATAATGTTATAATGTAATATTTTAATAATGTTAAGGTAATCCTACTAATATTATAAAGAAAGAAAGAAAGAAAGAAAGATTATTTTTACTCTTTAACGCCGCAACTAAACCGATTTGGCTGAAATTTAAAATGAAAATAGACAATATCCTGGATTAACACAGGTTACTTTTCATGTTAGAAAAACCATGGTTCCCGCGGGATTTGTAAAAAACTGAATTCCACGCGGACGAAGTCGCGGACGTCCGCTAGTATCGTAATAATATACTCTCTTTGAAAACTTGCTATTTGTTGGTGGTTTCCCATTATAATTTTAGCTATCCCATTCTCTTGTTTTCGTATAATTAATGTATGATTAATACTTAATTAAGTAAGCGAAATGTTCGAGTTTTTCCTGAATATTTTCCTCCGTCTCCAGCTAACAAATAGTATTTTGGTGGAACAGAGGGTGGAACTAATAAATTTCCAACTTATTTAGATATAGGCTATATTCCGAGTAGGAATCGTTAAGTAAATTATAAATTCGCTGTACAAGAAGAAATTATTACATCGATGGTGCAAAGACGTGTAATCATTTGGTATCGTTTTGACGTGGCTAACATCTGTCACTCTTATACAGAAAACCACTCATTTTGTAAAAACCGGTATTACAATTTCCAGCCATGGTCATTACTAAGAGAAAGTGAAGACGGGAAACATTGAATTGTAAGTAACTGCTGCTTTTGTTTCTGAAATCAGTCACTTTTTGCTCGCGATAGCGTCGCGCTACCGTTTTTGTCCGCCGTGAGTCATTACGTAACTGTTTCGCTCCGACTGTATGGCCTGAATTAATGCATACTAATATTATAAATGCTATAGTAAATTGTTTTGTCCGTTTGAGACGTTTATTTAAATGTTTTGATCAGTGAGACTAGATGTTTCGATTAGCGGATGTCTGCGACTTCGTTCGCGTGAAATTGTATTTTTTACAAATCCCGCGGGAACCTCGGGCTTTTCCGGAATAAAAAGTATCCTATGTTCTGCTCCAAAGTACAATTTATCTCTATATCGAATTTCATCCAAATCGGTTAAGCGGTTTCGCCGTGATAAGGTAACGGACATACTGGCAAACTTACTTATGTTATTCCAGTGTGAACTCTGTACATTCAAACAATATTAAAACATAAGTAGTTCCTGTGCCCGTGGAAAAACAGGGGTATAACATATAGCGTATAATTTTAGAGTTTGAACTGTCGTGAGTGTTATTCATATTAATTAAGAAACTAGTCGGGCATACGCCGACGTTGTATCCCGTCAGTTTTAGCTGTGTTCGTAGTAAATTACTTACCTAATAGCATATGTTCATAAGAAATATGAACACTAGGTTACAAAAAAATAGTCATCCTTATAAGGGTAATTGCATACGTTTTTATAATAAACTGCCACATGAAGCCACTGAATGTATCTCAAAAAGTTCAGTGTTTATTAAACGCAAGCTTATAGGAAAGTCCTATTGTAATGTTAATGATTATATAATTGAAATAAATGCTTGGTGTTGAACTGTACTATACGACTATGTACTTAGTTCTAGAGAAGTTTATAAAATGGTGGTAAACAAAAAAATAAACCTTGGCTGAGTTTGTTGTGCGCTCTTCTCGGACCAAGGCGCATTTAGAACCCTCATAACTTTAATTTTAAGTTTTCGACTTTACTTACCAACATTAAATGAAATCATGCATACCTTGTCGTTTCAAATGTGCTTGTAAACTAAGCTTAAATTAAATTTGAATTTGATAATGTAGGATTGTAATAATAAAGGAATTTTGAAATCGCTCTAGTAATAAGTAGTTTCAGAGCCTATTCAATTCAAACAAACGAACTATTAAATATTTCCTCTTTTAGTTATTACTTAGTATGGATTTACTTTAGTAAAGATATATTAGTTTTAAAGTTTACAATTTATCGCGAATAGCGAAAAAATAGACAGCCATTCATTTAGACACGAAGTTCTTTATCAAGAATGTAGTACATACCTATAGTACGAATGGATACTAATTTGAACTTTGAAGTTCGCGAGCAAGGACGAAGCAAAGTTCCATCGAACTCATTCCACGACACAAAAGGGTATCGGGCAAAAACTAGACACATAATAGGGCCGTATAACACGCACAAAAGGTATTTGTATCCACAAAGCATCTCGGGTACAGTTAGATATGCCTGTATTAACGCAGGTTAGAAACTGGTCGGGACAGACCCGATGGGACCGGGTAGCTTCGCAGGTAGACAATTTGAGTGGCGTGCACGAGCACTTTAACTGGGGTAGGCGTTATACGTACAAATTGTACAAAATGAAAAATTCTTTCTTTAATACAGGTTATATTCAGTCTTCAATGATCTATAATCTAATCTATTCGACAATATGATAGAAACTGGTCGGTAAGATAGACCCGATGGGATGGGTAGAAATTTAGGTAGGTAGACAATTTGGATGTTGAGTAGGGTGTCGGCCCAGCAAATATCAGGCGTTCTAGCAGGTTATACATTTTCCGCGAAGCCGTTCTTATCTATCCGCCAATGCTAGAAACTGCCCCCCAGCCACGTGGCACGTCGATTCTCTTTCTACGATCGCTAACGCTTTGAAAACTAGAATGATGTATGGAAATTACATTTGCTATCGTCAGGTCACGTGATCAAGATCTGTCATTCCCATACATTTTTCTAGTTTTCGAAGCGTTAGCGATCGTAGAAAAAGAATCGACATGCCACTTGGCTAGGGGGGCTGGTCGGTAGGATAGCCCTGATGGAACTGGTATCTTCGCAAGTATACATTACACGTTGGGTAAGTGCTCGTTCTCACTTGTCGGGTGTACCGTGTCGGGGCCGGGAAAAGTCGGGTGTTCTAGCGTTAATACAATTTATGCGAAGCCGTTTTCATCTATCCGACAATGCTAGAAACTGGTCTGAAAGACAGCCCCGATGGGATGGGTAGCTAGTAGCTACGCAGGTAGACAGTTTGGACGTTGGGTAAGAGCTCTTTTCCCACTAGTCGGGTGTCAAGCTCTGCGAAATTCGGCCGTCCTAGCGGTTATACATTTTGTGCGAAGTCGTCCTCTAGCCGACAATGCTTTTTCATCGGGTCACAGGCTCATAATTAACTGGTCAATAACTGCCCTGATGGAGCGACTAGCTTTTATGTAAAATAATAAAATGTATGAAATGTCTCTAGAAGGTTTAACCTTCCAATTTGTTGTTTAGGAAAGTTTCTTTTGTGTAAACCTATTTACATGTAAAACATTGTAAATGTATGTAAAAATAATTCAAATGTACGGAATGTCTCTAGATAGGATTACTTAATATTTCTTTATTGGCGTAACTCGAATCTTAATTTATATTGCTGAGTGGCGATTAACTATAGCTAATGTAACGTGACAATAGGACAAACCAAAAAAAATAGAATTCCACGCGGCCAAAGTCTAGGAAAATTCCTTTAGTGTAAATACCTGTGCCACTTAAAAAAAAAAATGCATGAATCTCTAGAAGGTGAAATCTTTCAATTAATTGTTTTGGAAAGTTTGTTCAGTTAAATGTAAAAAAAAAAATTCTTAAAATGTATGAAATATCTCTGTAGAATTAATTCCAATTTGTTGGCGTAACCCGAGTCTAATTTATATTGCTGAGCGGCGATCAGCTAGGGCCAGCGTAACTTGGCACATGGACGATTAATCAAGCGAGACCAACACGAGATACGTTTTATCCGGAACACCAATCTGGTCCTAGCGGAGTTCCTCGTGCTATTGATCACAGGGCGGTGGTGCTTGACATATACCTACGGAGAATGTATATATGTTATATGATAATAATAATGTATAGGCCGCATTATTGTAGGTTTTGTCATATTTTCCAGTTACGGGAATCGAACCCACGAAACTTCGTGTGTTCGACCCAGTGTGTCGTTCGTCCCATATTCGACTCACTGCTGAGCTCGAGTCTCCTCTCATAATGAGAGGGATAAGGCCAATAGTCCACCACGCTGGTCCAATGCGGATTGGCAGACTTCACACACGCAGAGAATTAAGATAATTCTCTGGTATGCAGGTTTCCTCACGATGTTTTCCTTCACCGATACATACATTTTTGCATTTAGCTACACCGATGACACCGATAAATACTACATGCATTTTTGCATTTAGGTATGTAGTGCACACAGAACAGACAACGCTAGAAGCGTCAATAGAAGTAGCAAGGGGGCGTGGCCCGCGTACACCCGGGTGTGCGGAACATCGCAAGCGTGTCCGCGCACGTACTAGCAGTCTTGTATTGTTCTGTGACAAAAGGAATAAATAATATTCAACTCTAAAGTAAAGGTGACATATTTAATTTTTCACTAAATATTAAACAGCCATTTAGGCCACGCCTCTGGGTACGCTGGGTTCAATACAAAAAATTGACACTTTATAAATCTAGTTACCTCTTATATCTGTGGCTCTACCACAGACACACGCCAACGGGTAATAGTTACGTTTTAAAGGTGTACCTCTTTCATGTTAGTTATCGTTACTTCGTCAATAAAAATAACGAAGTCGTGATAAAACTACATTGTACAGTCGTTGCGTGAAACATTAACAAATGTTACACACTTTCCAATATACCTATGAAAAAAATATAGCGATGATGGGTAAGTAAGAATCCCAAAAATGTATTAAAAAAAATCTTACATTATCCAAAAATAACCTTGTAACTTCCATTTAACGCCTCCTATATTTGTCAAACAGGCCTAATTATGTTTGTTTAAACTAGAACACAAAATAATATACTCAGCACATAGCTGACCTCATTCAGACCTACATTAATCGTCTCACGACCGGAACTTTAGACCTCACGCAAATATGATTGACGTCATACGGTCACACCGAATTTCAGCAGTTGACCTGTGTCGCTAGGGTTTCACTAATGTACTAAACCTAATTATATTTATTTGTGGTCTGGATTCCAATTCACGAATGCCCTCACAACATGTTTATTAACACACTAGCTGACGCCGCGCAGTTTCACCCGCGTAGTTTCCGTTCCCGTAGAAATACGGGGATAAAATATAACCTATAGCCTTCCTCGATAAATAACCTATCTAACACTGAAAGAATTTTTCAAATCGGACCTGTAGTTCCTGAGATTAGCGCGTTCAATCAAACAAACAAACTCTTCCGCTTTATAATATATTAACACATGTATATAAAATAATCTGATGCAAAGTCCCCCGTCTGTCTGCGTGCGTGTTCTTCATAAACCCAAAAAGCAATTTGACAAAATTATTCGTGAATAGTATAATGGTAGGCGTTCATAGATCCGGTTCGTATCGGGCGCATAGCATGAAACGGGATTTTACGGAATATAAAATCCGTTCGCTGCGATCCGGACGATGCGGATCATTAGTATGACTTTCTATACAAAAAATAATAAAATCCGTTTGTTGCGATGCGTTCGACGTTTACGATGCGGATCTGTGGACGCCTACCATTCATTATACTTGTCTACTTTTGGATGACAGTTTGGCTGTAGTGGTAACTGGCAAGGTGTACAAAGTACAACTACAATAAAGAATTTAAAGGATGTTTGACGATCGAACGAACTTTCAGATTATAAACACAAACGCTTCATCTGTGTCTGTCTTTGCTACATCATCAGCAAACAGATACTTCAAATCGAAAGTGCTAGAGGCAGAAATAAGCATGGTGGCATAGATTTATAATACATAGATAGTTCGTAGTCGCAGGATTCGTAAGCCGGGGCACATAACCCCGAAATGGGAGCCTCTGACGCATCGCTACGCTACGATAAGTACGCTTGTGTGCGTGTCGGCGAGTGAAATTAGCTTAGCTCTTACGCTCACATAGTCACAGTAGCTTACGTTTGGAGTGAATTGTTAGGTATTGCGGGTCTATAGGATATTAGTCGTAGCATGGTGGTAATAATTTCCTAGAAGCAGACTATTATGAAAGATTACCTAAATAACTAATTTTCTTTGGTATTAATTTTAAACAGATGAAAAATTAGCCGTATTATTTTCAAGTAGATAAAATTAGGCATCAATTTATTTCATTAAACTTTACCTTGTTAAAACTTCATTCAACTAGAGTATCGTTTACTCGGTTATTAAATGTTAACGAAAATCGTTTTACTGGCGGATTGGCGCTATTTTGTCTCATGGCCGTTCGCTTGAACCCCGCCTTGACATTACAATGCGTTGATAACACTAGCCTGATGCACGTGATCGTTTTAACAAAATTACGGACGTAATCTATGCTTTAAAGCTGATAGCTCCGTTCCATAGTTAGTTTTAGGTCTACTACAACTTAAACTTGAAAGATTTTTTCGCTTATTTGGAGGAAGGGGAATTGAAGGAAGCGAGGAAAGGAGATATTGATGTATTCTTGGTTTTCTACACATCTAACTTAGCCAGACCTTCGTCATATTATAAAAGCTATAATCCTACTTCCTACTAATATTATAAACGCGAAAGTTTGTATGGATATTTGGATGTTTGTTACTCTTTAAAGCCGCTACTACTAAAGCGATTTGGCTACAATTTGAAACGGAAATAGATTTTACTCTGGATTAACACATAGGCTACTTTTTTCCCGAAAAAATCCATGGTCTCCAGAGATTTGCGAAAACTGATGGTTTTGATGATGTTTGTTACTCTTTCACGCCTCGACTTCTGAACCGAATTAGCTGAAATATATTAGTATTAAGGTATATTATAGCCTGGATTAACACATAGGCTACTTTTTATTTCGGAAAAATCCATGGTTCCCGAGGGATTTGTGAAAAACTAATATCCACGCGGGCGTTTGCTAGTAAATTAAATATACGGTAAATATACGGTAGCCTATGAAGAAGCCCTTCAGTGTGCCTATGTGAAAGGCTAATAATGATGACTACGAAACCCTGGAAAACCTTTATAGATAGTGTAGCAAATGTGATATAATATCGTCCATCATCTCGCAGCGCAAGCTCGGAATCCTTAATTTAACTGCAGCCTCGCGCCCGGCGCCCGGAGATGCAGCCGGAATGAGCTTCCCGCCCGTGATTGCATTCGCGCCGCGCCTCCCCCCGCCTCGTGACTTGGAATTAACGCCGCGTCTTATGTTGATAAATCTCCTAGGCTTTGCTATCGCCCTGGTACTTTCCCATCCGAATTATACGGATTTGGGAAATTAATGCATCATTCATAAACGGAACGTTATTTTTTTTGTAACTTGGTAAAATAAACCTAGCTTTATGTTTACATTTTGCTCACCAATATTCAAAACTATTTTTTTAACGGCCAAATACAGGGCCAGGTATCCACCCTTATAGGAAAGAATATGGAACTTAGATCTGCCACGCAGTGGAGGTGGGCGAGCTTATGGTGATAAAGTTTGATATTTTTTATAATTATCGCTATTATCAGGTTTAAATGATAATGATCGGAAACTATCACTAGCTTAACGTGCTCAAGGCACGGTTGTTTATCGCTACCGGTTTCCCAATTTCCAGGCTGTGAATTCCTTAGAAAGAAAAGTTTGATATTTCACATGTAAAAAAAAAAAACTAAAACTTAATTAATGTTTATAAATGTAAGGAAGATGGGTGGCTACTTTGTATTTCAATATTTATTAGGTAGTGTTTACCCACATAATATACCAACTTAGCAAATTTGCAAATAACTTGTTTGTACATTTATTTTATAAACAGCTATTGTTATGTTAATATTTGAACAAAATGAATAATTTACTAGCTTCTAATGATTTATATCACACAGATCCAGATAACACCCTGTTACAATAGGTACAGCCCTATTTGCGTAATATTGTCAATTCACATTGAACTTTATTGCCAAGGGCATTTGGTATGGTTTTCCTTGCATTAATAAATCTGACCTACAAAGCAAGCGAGGGCTTATTACGAGTATGTATGTTGAATGAAAAAATCTGTACATAAGACTTTTAAATTATGCAAAGTGCATGTCCGGTTGGGATTAATGCCAAACTTTCACTAACAAAGTATAACTATGAAAGAAACCTTAACTAACTAGTTAAGGTTTCTTTCATAGTTAATGATTGATGATGTCAATAATTTATTGTGAAAATCGTTATTAATGTTAATTTTGAGCAAGTATTCACAATTTTTTGTAATAAAAATAATCGATTTTTGTCTTAATAATGTTATTTTTTGTTTCAGGTAAGCTTGACAGTGAATTTATCTTTGATATTATGGCACGTTCAACTCCCACTAAAGGTAAACTAAGTACATAGATATATACTGACTATATAGGTTAAGATATGTTTTATGGGATGCAAAAGGATCGTTATCGTTAGGTTTCTTTGGTGTAATTAATCATTAAGTTATTTTTGTTGTGTTATTTTTTTGTAAGTGTTCCGTACTGGAACACAATAAAAATAAAGTATCATCTATAACCAACCTTGAGGAAGTTACAAATGTCATTATTTTTTATAATTCTTATATGACTAATTGCTGTGGTCACGACCTATAGTAAAGGAATCGTTCCATTTGAACAATATATTCAGTTACCCGCAACCAGTCGAGCGGCTATCAACGCATTCCCGTTAAAATAACCATATCGCGATAAAAGGGCATACTATTCCTAATCTTCGTTGTGCTATCAACTTATCTATTGTGAGGTGACATATTGTGAAGAAAATCAACATATCAGCGACCTACTTCTGCCGAGAAGACGACGGACCAGGCCTGGCTCCACGGGACACTCCACTCGGTTCAGGTTAGTGTCTGCAGCAAAGTCTTTTACGGAACATAATTTGATCCAATCGAGCCGGATTTCATTTCCTCCAGGTTGTGTTACCTCAATACATTAAAAATTAAAAACTAAATTTCTCATAAACATTAAAATTTCCAAGCGTTTTTTGTCGGTTCCACTTGTCATGCAACATGGCCGACAACGCTGCGTTTGATGTTTACGAAAGAGAAATAATCATTTCAGAATTAAAAAGAACATTAGATTTAATATCCGATGAAGATCAGTTTCGTGCGCGTTTACCAGATTTAACCATACAACATCGCAAATTTAGTAAAATTCAAACAAAAATTGAAAAATCATTCATAAAAGCAAAGTGTTTTGACAAAGATGAACAATTAAGTATTCGTAATGAATTTAACGATTTATATTTTGAAATATTAAAACATTCAAACAAGTTAAAGAAACAGGATGACGAGCATAGACGTTCGAGTACATACCAACGTCACTCAGTTTGTTTTCAAAACACATCACACATGAATAAATTACCCAGTCTCCCTTTGCCAACGTTCTCAGGTGAAGTTACTGACTGGCAATCATACTATGATCTTTTTTGTTCTTTGATTCATGACAATCTTGCCTACACGGATGTGGAGAAATTTCGTTATTTATTGCTTACCTTAAAAGACGAACCCTATGACTTGATTAAATCGATACCCATTACCGAGGATAACTATAACATCGCCATTGACACTTTAGTATCTCGTTACGATAATAAAAGAATCATTGCATCGAAACATTTAGATAAAATATTAGATTTAAAACCATGTTCAGAAAAAATATCGGGTCTTCGGGAACTACTTAATATTTACCAAGAAAATATAAAAGCATTAGAGACAATGCAATTTCCCGTACGTCATTGGAGTTTCATTCTACTTAATATTTTACTACGAAAAATTCCACTGATCATACGAAAACGTTTTGAACTATCCTTGGAAAATAAGTCGGATATTCCAAGCGTTTCCATTCTCATTAGTTTTCTTGAACGAGAACTTGCTGCTTGCGAAATAACTGGCCAGTCAAAATTAATTGATATTGGAACTAATTCGTCAACTTATGAAAACCGCACAAAACATACCCTCGTTGGAGACCGAGTGCCTACCGTTCGCGGCACGCGTTTATATACTAGCAACTTTGCGAACGAAAGTCAACCTTATGTTCATACAAATAAGGCTTGTGTTTGTTGTGGTGAATCACATCACTTAATTAAATGTGCAAAATATTTGAATCTTTCACTTAAAGATCGTCATAACTTAGTATTAAGCAAAAATATCTGTATAAACTGTTTAGGTTTTCACGACTTAAAAAATTGCAAAAGTAATTTTGTTTGTAAACATTGTTTTTCTCGTCATAGCAGCACCATATGTTTATCTCCCAGATCTATTTCTAGCGCTGTAGGTATTGCAGAAAACGATTGCCGCGGTCCTGAAGAAGATTCTGGGAATAACTCATTACGTTCGCATACTATGTACGAAGACTGTACCCGTGAGCCAACTACATGTTCCATTGCATCGGCCGGTCGAGCGAAGACCGTGCTATTGTCTACTGCACTCATCAATGTACGTGTTAATGAAACTGAACGGGGCATCGCACGTTGCATGGTTGATACTGGCAGTCAAGGTACATTCATTACAGGAGCTTGCGCTCAACGTTTAGGTCTATTACAACGCAAGATCCATGTACCAGTTTCCGGGATAGGTGATGACGCACCAGTCTATTCTAGGGGGATAGTTTCATTCAACATCACCCCGCGTAATCACAGTAGTCCGGTAATACCAATCGAAGCAATGATATTACCGAAACTTATATCTCAGATGCCTAATATGGTTTTACCTTGTACTGATTGGACGCATATTAAAAATATAACCTTAGCAGATCCTAATTTTAATATACCCAACCCGGTAGACATAATATTTGGTGCAGATGTACTTTCAGAAATTTTATTAAATAACACAATAACAGGCCCACCTGGCGCGCCCATTGCTATGAATAGTAAACTTGGATATTTACTGTTAGGTAAACTTTCATTTGATATAAATTCCGCGCGTAATTATTATCCTCTGAACATCAATTCTAAAACTATTTATGCTTGTTTTAGCTCGTTAAATAATGATAATAATCATTTACGACGTTCTAGGGAGCTTGAATTATTTCCTGGTCAAAATTCCATACAGTCCACTCAGCCCTTTACCCGTGATAAGACGATTCGTGAAGATTTGATTGAAGTTCCTTTTACTAATTCGACGGGGCCGAACGCCAATATCCTACCGTTTAAGCCCGATGCAACTGTTTTCGATGAATCTCACAATTTCACTGTTAATCAATTTCATAAATTGGAATATCACTTAGAACGCAATTCTCTGTTAAAATTTTCCTATCACGCTTGTTTACAACAATATTTCGATAAAGGTCTTATGATAATGAACGACTATTATCCCGTCTCTTCTCTTGTATCACCAATTGAACTCAAGCGAATTCGTAAAACCGCATACTTGCAGATACAAAAATGGCACAACTATTTATTGACCATAATTGCAACCCTTTCCCGCACAGTCGCTCATGGCGAGCGGCACGAGATGATTTCTAATCCTAACAGGAATAATTATACAATTACTAAAGCGTCAGAAATCAAATACAAGTCTAATGCATTCATCTTCACTTTTAATGGTAAAACTTCGTCCCAATTTTATACAAAAAAAGTATATACATTTTATAAAATAGAAATAATTTATTCCTCCCTGGGGTTGTTATCACCCACGACACAATATACAAATCATTTAACACTGATACTTGGGTTCGCATGGGAAAGATGGGATGATAACGATAATTATTATTATTCGAAGTTAAATTGTCATAGTCAATTGTTAACCCTTTTTAACGTGTGTTATGTGCACATTATGTATGTGGCGTATTTAACGTGTGCTTATTTTCATTTCTATAACTTCAGTTTAATATTCACCTTTACATCACTCAATAAAACACGGGTAGATGTTCTCACAATGAAACAGATAGTTTTAGGTCTTAACTCGACATCAGCTTTACGTTTTTCAAGGTTTATCGATAAAATCATTTATTTTCATAACAATCGGGAGATTTTTGATTATGTTTGTGGATTATCACAGTTATATATTATCATGTTAACACACTTACGCTCTCCGCTTCACGAGTGGATCTGTAACCCTCCACAAACTAGCGAAACGTTATGTCGCGATCCAAACAGTGGTAGACGTCCCGTTTCAACTAACCTCCCGGCGGATCGTATGTCACGTAATGTGTTATACAAAATCTTCATACAACATATTCGTAAATTTCAAAAACCGTATTACCTATCTATCAATGAATCTCTTTGGCTTTTAACATTGAATGTTACAATTTCGCACAATCAAAACTACAACGAATTAAATTCGATAATCCTTTTCCTTTTGGGTGTTCGACTTGATAAGTTTATTCGATGTTGGTGGATCCAACAAACCGTCCCACTTTTTCAGAAACGTTGGAATCTTGTATACCTGCACGAAATTCAACTTCACAAATGGTTTTGTAATCGCGGCGCACCCACTCATGAAGGTAGCATTGTCTTGATATCTGAGAATTATTTACCACCCTGGCGTTTAGTTCACTTAGATGCTGTTCATCCTGATTCTGGTGGCATAACACAAGTTGTAATATTTAACTGCTATACTAAACTCTTTAAACGCTCGGTAGAAAAAGTTTCATCTACCTTACCTAATCAGTAAGAAAATGGAAACACCCTAATCATTTAAAAATAGTAATTATAGGATTTAGATTACATGCATTTTTTCGTTAATAATCCGTTAATAATTAATTTTTCGTTAATAATCCGTTTCGTTAATAATAATTTTATATTTCCTTTCGTTTTAAGTACCTACATAATTTCATTTTGTTAAAAGATCTACGCTCTTTTAAGGCGAGCGGCATGTTCCGTACTGGAACACAATAAAAATAAAGTATCATCTATAACCAACCTTGAGGAAGTTTCAAATGTCATTATTTTTTATAATTCTTATATGACTAATTGCTGTGGTCACGACCTATAGTAAAGGAATCGTTCCATTTGAACAATATATTCAGTTACCCGCAACCAGTCGAGCGGCTATCAACGCATTCCCGTTAAAATAACCATATCGCGATAAAAGGGCATACTATTCCTAATCTTCGTTGTGCTATCAACTTATCTATTGTGAGGTGACATATTGTGAAGAAAATCAACATATCAGCGACCTACTTCTGCCGAGAAGACGACGGACCAGGCCTGGCTCCACGGGACACTCCACTCGGTTCAGGTTAGTGTCTGCAGCAAAGTCTTTTACGGAACAGTAAGTAATTCTTAAATTCGGTCGTTTCATTCGTAGAACTTATTCGTATCGGTGTAAAAAGTAGTCTATGTTTTAATCCAGACTATAATATGTTGTGGCCAAATCACATCTTAATTTTCATATCGGGTGCCTTATACAGGGTGGTCGGAAGTATTTCCCATAACTCTAGGATTATATTATTTACCAAAAAATAATTTAAAATATTCAAGGAACATGGTGTTTTAAAATGAATATTTTCGGAGTAAATAATATTTCTTTTGTAAATAGATCTTAAAATGTGTCCCTTATACGCATCCTTATAATAATGACATATTTATATTTTAAAATACAATTTTGTCGCTTTGTTACCTAAACGCGTGTGTTACATGGATTATTATTATTATTATTATTATAGCTTTATTTCCACTTAACAGTTTTACAATACATAAAATGTTACAATAAATTTTAAAGTAATTCTGTTATTTTGTTATGTGGCCCCCTATGGGTAAAAGCCTCCTCCATCTTTTTCCATTTTTCCCTATCTTTGGCCATATGCATCCAGTTTTTTCCTGCTGTTTTTATTATATCATCGACCCATCTCTTTTTCTGTCTTCCTACATTTCTTTTGCCAATTGGGCCTTGCCATTTAGTTGTTTGGTAAGTCCATCTCTTATCTTTATATCTTGATAAGTGACCAGCCCAGTTCCATTTTTGTTTTAAACTAAAAAGAAGCGCATCTGTTAATTTAGTTTTCATTCGGATGTCTACGTTTCTTGTTTTTTGTATCCTCCTCAATTTCAATATGCTGCGTTCCATAGCATGTTGACATGATGAAATTTTGTTTTTTACTTTTTCTGTGTAGATCCATGTCTGACTAGCGTAAGTTAGGCTCGGGAGAATGCAAGAATCCATTATAATCTTTTTTATAGTAAGGCTATAGTTCCCTTTTAGAATTTCTTTTAGGGCCCAGTATTTCTTCCAAGCCGTACTTATTCGTCTGTCTATTTCGTTTTCATTACTGTTTGGATCGAAAGACACAGATTTACCTAGGTAAATATATTCATCCACGTAATCTATTGGTCTTTCCTCTACTGTAATTGGTTTCCTATGGCTGTTTGTCATTATCTTAGTTTTGGATGCGTTCATGTGCAAGCCGATCTTTTTACTTTCTGAGTTTAAACCTTGGAGCATTGCTTCTAGACTTTTCGCGGATTCGCTAAAAAGAACAATGTCATCTGCGAACCTTAGGTGTGTTAAGTTTCTATTTAATATCCATATGCCATTATTCTTCCAATCAATCTTTTTGAAAATGTCTTGAAGTACAGCTATGAATAGCTTTGGGGACAGCGGGTCTCCCTGCCGTACGCCTCTTTCAATTGCGAACTCCTCCCCTAGTTTTTCCAGTTTTACTCTGCTTACACTTTTAGAATAGATGTTTTTAATGACATTTATATATGTTTCATTTATGTCATTGTTTCTTAGAGCTGTCCAAATAGATGGGTGTACTATGCTATCAAACGCTTTGGAGTAGTCCACAAAAGCTATGTACAGCGGTTTATTGAATTCTTTGAATTTCTCTATTACTTGTTCCAAGGTATGTATATGGTCTATCGTTGAGTAGTGTGGACGAAAACCCGCTTGTTCTGTTGGCTGATTACTGTCAATATCTGGTGCTATTCTTCTCAAGATGATTGATGAAAAGAGTTTATATATTGTTGATAGCAAGCTGATAGGCCTATAATTTCCGATGTCACGTGGGTTTCCTTTTTTATATAATAATATTATGTTAGATTTGCTCCATTGTGATGGTACTTGCTCTTTTTCCAGAACTAAGTTGAAGAAGACCGCCAGATATGGGGCTAGAATTGTCGCTCCGACTTTTATGGCTTCGTTTGTGATGTTATCATCTCCTGGGCTCTTCTCAGATTTTAGTCGTTTGATTTGAGTCATTATTTCTCCTTCCGTTATTGGATCTAATGGAGTTTCTCCTGCATTTTCTCCAGTTGTATTATCATTATTATCATTTTCGGCATCCTGTGGTGGACCTTTATAAAGAGAAGTATAAAACGCTGTGGCACATTTTATTATATCTTCCCTATTTTTGTTTTCGCCCATGTCACTATTCAAGCTTTGTATCCAATTCTTGTGTGTAGATAGTTCTTTGAAAGCTCTTTTTGAACTTCGGAAAGTAGACATGTTTTTCTCTATTATTTCTGTTCTATGGTTGGCATAATCACGTTTGATTGATCTGTTGGATTGTTTGAACAGCATTTTCAGTTCCTCTCTCATTTCTTTAGACTTTTCCTTCGTAAACATAAGTTCAGTTCTTCTACAGATCAAGTTTTGTGAGTCTTCACTAATGATCTTTTCTCTGTGCATGTTACTTACTTTTTCATCACTTTTGAGACTTTTTGTAATTGCATCTTCCAGTTTGTCACTAAAGGATTGTACAGTCTTGTTTTCCTTTACAAATTCTTGCAACCTTGGTACATGGATAATCGGTATTATTTCTATGATAACATTTATTTTTGTAGTAAATAAAATATTTGTTATGCAGTTCGGTTCCTATAAATGGTCTCGTTAATACCTTGAAGTTATGGGAAATACCAAACACCCTGTATATAAATCGTTTCTTAAAAGGAGTGCTAATTCCAATACACTCCAAAACCTTACAATTATAGATGCTCCATAACAAACTATTTTAATCCAACAGACGTCCTACGACAAGTTACAAACAAAACTTGCTAATAATAGTGTTACTATTTTCTCCTCACTTTGTTTACTTCACAATATTCTTTTTATAACGCGATAATTTCGGTTGTATATATGTAGCAGGTGTTTAATGACTGATTGTTCCTTCAACCGCGCCGCCCTGTAATTACCTCCACACACTGCCTTGGCATTTTTATATGACGGCCTCTGTGGCACAGTGGTATGCGCGGTGGATTTACAAGACAGAGGTCCTGGGTTCGAACCCCGGCTGGGCCGATTGAGGTTTTCTTAATTGGTCCAGGTCTGGCTGGTGGGCTTCGGCCGTGGCTAGTTACCACCCAACCGGCAAAGGCGTACCACCAAGCGATTTATAGTGTGTGAAACCGAAAGGGATGTGGGTGTTCATGCTCCTACTAACAAGTTAGTTATAGTAGTTAGCTTCTAACTTAGATTGCGTAATCACTTACCATCAGGTGACATTGTAGTCAAGGGCTAACTTGTAAAGAATAAAATAAAATGTAGGTCTGTATGCAAGCAACCAAAAATATACCTGTTTCTTCTAATGATGTTAAAATATTGTTAACTTTAATGAAAAATCTTTTCACTTGACAATATTAGAGGTCAGTATATTTTTGGTTACACGTTAAAATGGAGTAATTAGCTATCAAGAATAGTTGCATAAAAGTCCTCCTATTTGATCATGTCAACGGGTAAAACAGAAATAAAGTCTTTTTATCTTTAAAGCTGATTTAAGTAAATAAATTGCGTAGACAATGTATCTATGATATCTAATAATCTTCATCAGTAACAACTTATACACGGCTCACTGTTGAGCAAGAGTCTCCTTTCAGAGTAAGAGGGGCTACGCTAATAGTCCACCACGCGGATTGGCAGATTTCGCACACGTAGACAATTAAGAAAATCCTCTGGTAGGTATGCAGGTTTTCTCACATTGTTTTTCCTTCACCGTATGATGAGACTCTGGAGAATCCACATAGCTAAAAATTGGAGGTGCATGCCCCGGATCGGATTCGAACCTACACCCTCCGAAACGAAGGCAGAGATAATATCTATTGGGCTATCACGTCTCTATTAACCTTACTATAACCTATAACACAGAAGTTTGTAATATTTTTGGGCTGGGAACTATGACAATATGGCCACAGGAGATATGAGAAACTTTTCTCGCTAACCGTACTATATCTGGGAGCGACGGGCACCGAGGTTTTCCCAACTGCGCAATAAGTATACATTACATCTGCCGAGAGCCGAGACCGCATTGAGAGAGCGCAGAGCGGGTTTCCTTTGTGCGACGGTCGCCCGAAACTCTACACCATAGAAACTAGATAGCGCCCGTACACGCGAGAGCCGGAATTGATCAGATTAGAGCCGGTTACGATCCTGGCTGTGGACTTGGGCTGTGCCGCACAATGCACAAGATTCTAATGTCCCGACTGTTATATGAAACGACCACGGTGTCTTTAAAAGCTTCGGTAACATAGACGAAAGACCATTACAGAAATAATTACTTAGACAACAATATCTATCTTCTATACTTATTATAAAACTGGTCGAATTTCTATACATTTATTCGCAATTTGAGATTTTACTTATACATAAAGGACGCCAGCGCCATCTAGAATCTATACTTATAATACAAATTCTGTACAATTTTGTACATTGAAGATATTTTGAAATTTTTGTTCATTATGTAATCGATACTGAAGCTAAAAATATTTATTTTCGAAACTATTGAATGAATTCAAATGAAACTTTGCACGGTTTAACGCCATAATACAGAGAAGGTTAAAGGAAATTTTTTATTGCGAAAATAAAATGAGAAGGGGGTGAAATAGGGGTCGAAAGTTTGTATGGAAAATCCTTCATTTTTAGAGTTACAGTTTTAAAATTTTTTTTATAAATCATAAAAAAATACGAAATATAGTACCCCTAAAGTGGTGAAATAGGGGTAGGGAATAAGTTTACATTGATTTCCACGCGAACGAAGTCGCGGGGGTCTGCTAGTTACATAATATGTGGGATCATTTATAGACACTCGTGATAGTCTAATGGATATAACCTCTGCCATCAATTCGAAGGTTCGAATCCGGTCCGGGGTATGCACAATGCTCATCCAACTTTTCAGTTATGTACATTTTAACAAATTAAATATCACGTGTCTCGATGAAGGAAAAAACCTACATGCTTAATATTTTTTTTTAATTCTTTACGTGTGTGAAGTCTGCCAATCCGCAGTGGGCCAGAGTGGTGGACTTTAAGTCCCCCTCTTATTCTGCTCAACAGTGAGCCGAATATGGCTTATTACTTGTTAATGCATACGGGATGACTTAGATCTACATTACTTCTGTTGTCTTGGTACTTTATATGCAGCTTCAGCATGTTGCTACGATTGTTGCCAATTCAGTCTTCTGTAAGCCGCGTAAAACTATCTAAAGGAAGTACTTGTTGAAATGCTCCTGAATATAGGCGGTTCGATTTTTATAAGAACAAGTTGACTGCATGTGAATTAAAGCAATTCACACATCAATTTACACAAACCCAGAGTGTGAACTGACTACGTGCTCTATAGCGCCTGCACGCGTGAGAATCAAAATTGGTTCTGACTCTTCTTTCGTTGTTGATGGTACAGACTTTTAGGTCTTTATGACTACGATAACAAGCCTAAATACCCCAGGATCAGTGGAACATTTTTACAATGGATTACTATCAAGTTAATTTTCCGTGACTAGCTTCATCTTGATGAGACGCTAAACTATTTTATTTACGAAAATGCTTGATTCTGGTACCTGGTAACCCAGTTACCTACCAGGTTCAAGAATTTTCGTTAATAACTTAAAGTTATAGTGCGATTAAAAGAATTTTAATTTCCTTTAAAATAAAAGCCATTTAAGATTTTTGAAATTATACCCACTTGATTTTTGCATACTGCAGTTAAACCAATGCACTAGTGCTTTAGTTTTTTCTGATTTACTTACGGTCCGAAGGAACTCTACTGAAGTCGAATTCGTCGTCTGTAACAACTTAGTGAGACAGATAACGTCTCCGTTAGGGCGTCTCCTCAGAAATTATGGCGTCTGTACAGAAGGGACGCTGTGATAGATGGGTCACTAGTGTCTGCCGTTTCGTTTGCTATATAAATGAGAAATATTATTGCCATAGATTTTTTCTGAACTGAGAAAACTTAGGTACAAATATTTCTTGCACTCCTGTAGGCCAATTCACTAACTTTGACGTATGTTAGTGAATGTATACGAATTTTACCAACTAGCTATTGTAAGAAATTCTAAAGTCACGTGATTTCGTATTCACTATTTATTTAATTTTAACTGATCAAAATTGAGATATATAGAGATAGTCATTTGGTGCCTACTGACAAACCATTGTGCATATCATAAAGTAGATAGATGACATTTCCCAGTTGACATTGTGATTTTTCTTTCACAATGTCAACTGGGAACTTTAAAGAATACGAAAAATACAATTGCCATTGATTTGATGTTAATTATATTAGGTAACTAACATACGTCAAAGTTAGTGAATTGGTCGGCTGCTCTCCATCTTAAGCTATGCTTATGTTGCGATATCCGATCCTAAACTGTAGCTTTAATATCATGCTTTGTGCAAAATAGCTTTATTATTAAATCTAAGTCGCTTACATAAACCAGATGCGTTACACGACTTGAGCTTAGGTTCAGACCACACGATCATTTTGGATTATACTAGCGTTTGACGTCATCAAAACGTGGCCCTTCGTAATTAGGTCTGATACATAGTAGTGTTGGCAAAATAAAACAATTAAAGACACTGCGTATTGTACGCGTAAGTGCTATTTCATGCCAAACCTTTGTTGTTTAGTTATTTATTAGGTTTAATGATATACGAACATAAATAAGGTCAACTATAGTTATCTAATCATGGTGATTGATCTTTGGTTGTAGGTCATTTTGGTAGGCAACCCATTTGTAAAATTCCATTCTATTTAAAATTACGACCAAGTTATGAGAAAAGCTGTCGATAGTTTATAAAACATCAGTACGATACTCTTCCAAATATCAGCAATTAATACGTATAAGGTAACTAAAGTCCGAATGCTTAGTGATTGCGTTTCTGACAGGTCGTGCGAATGGGACAAACATATTATTTTTTTACAATTGCTTCGTTTTTTGTCTCTCTCTCTCTTATGTTACATCGCTGATCTGTCAGAAACGCAATCTCTGAGCGCCCATACTTTAATGACTATCTTTTTGAAGAGTTACAGTTAGTTAGTTACCAACTCGTTCCCTTACAAATGGCTTCTGTAATAAAGCAACATTAACACGTCTCGGGTGGAAACCATTTCAATAGAAAAGTGTGGTCGTTACGCGCCAAGGGAAGCCTGGCAGGGCGGCAGATGTTCCCGGGGTCACTGACCGTACCTACCCGGGACGCAGCTGGAAATGCGGTGTAGCATTTCGCTTTTTGTGTACCATCTATTACTAAAACCTCGCTCTACCCCTGCGAAAGGATACATGTTTATGCGTCTAGTACGAAGCACGTCAATTGGGGATGACCGGATTTTTTGCACTAACCACAGTTTCATAATTTATCAGCCCGTTTGAACGGCCCACTACAGGGCCAGGTTTCCCTCCTTTTAGGGGATGTGAAGCTTAAAGCCTTCACGCTGCTCCAATGACCGCCACCGTGGCGTAGTGGTATGCGTGGTGGATTTACAAGACGGAGGTCCTGGGTTCGATCCCCGGCTGGGCCGATTGAGGTTTTTTTAATTGGTCTAGGTCTGGCTGGTGAGAGGCTTCGACCGTGGCTAGTTACCACCCTACCGGCAAAGATGTACCGCCAAGAGATTTAGCGTTCCGGTACGATGTCGTGTAGAAATCGAAAGGGGTGTGGATTTTCACCCTCCTTCTGCATCATCACTTACCATCAGGTGAGATTGTAGTCAAGGGCTAACTTGTAAATAAAAAAAAAATACGGGCTTGGGGTGTTATTGTTAATTTCATTTGTATTATAGGTACATTATTTGTTTTTAAACACTTCATCCAATAAACAGATGGGTATAGTTCGTTACTAATTCTATTCTCAGACTAATAGTAGAATAAGCGCAAGATCTAACGTCACGTTAACCATTTTCAGTGTGCACACTCTGTATCCCTAAGTCAAAATAATTTACCTTCACAGCAACGCGCGTTTGATCTGCGATTGCATTGTTACGAACCACCATTTCTTTAACGATGATCGAAACGCGTTTCTCTATATTTTACATGTAATTTTATCTCTGTTATGATATAAACGCTGTTTTATCTGTAACCGGAGCCGCTTCGTGACCGGGCCCATCTATTCGGGCGGTTGTGGCGTGGTGTCATTTTCTCGTTCCTTTCTGGTTCAGGAGTTAGTGGGAAATTTTTAAGAGTTATTTGATAAAACTAATTCTGTGAAATGAGAAATTGCGTCTTAATTTGGGTCTAACTTAGAATTTATTTAGATTATTAGCATTATTTTGATTTCAGGGTTGAGCCCAGAAGTGCCGAGTGGAATTCCTATTCTTATGTATGCTTCATAATTAATAATTCAAGATTTGTATAAGTCATTTACGAGATGATGTCCTGGCGTACAAGTCTATACAGTTATACACTAAGCGTTCAAATACAACAAATGTATTCCCAAGTATATGTTCACACGACAGCGTTTTCAAAACGCGACGCTTTTCTTCGAGCAGTGTTGCATTTTCAATTTTGGGCGTTGGACCAGTTAGTTTAGACCTTCATTTAACTTCATACTATATTTGAACCCATTTTTAACGTTCGTTAAAAAAACTCGTGCGAATGAGGGCTAACTGTATAAGCTTCTACGTCAGCAATTATAATGTAAAAAAAAATGTTAATTTGTTGATGATTGATAGCTATTTAACACGAAATGATTATTATCTAAGATTATAATATAGAAGAAGGATTTCTTCATTGTTTGTTTGAGTATAATTAAATTATTACATTATTGTTTGAACAAATATTTTAAATATTTTAATAATAAGATATATTGAATCTTGAAAAAAATAACAAACTGATAAGTACCTATATTGTTGTTGTATAGTGAGTCTTGAAGGGAAGGAAGGATCTAACAGTTGGAAAGTGATAAAATAAAAAAAAATAAGCTTTTACTTTCCCGCAGGCAAAATTGCTTATAATAGGCATGTAACAGGCACTAGTGCCAAAGCGCAGTGTTGGTCGACCAGGTGGACTGACGACATCAAGCGAGTTGCAGGGATTCGCTGGATGCAGGCGGCTCAGTAGGTATCGTGACGTTTGAAAGTCCCTACGAAAGACCTACGAAGTCCTGCAGTGGACGTCCATCGGCTGATATGATGTTGATGATGAAGGCATGTAATTTGTAGTAAAGTTCGAGTTACTGTGTCTTCGGCTATCATCAAGTAGGTAAATCGTAATTTTTGCCACTAGCTCCCCAACTATATGGAGTGGTCATTAGTAGCACGGGGACAGGGACTTTGTCGCACGCCCATTAACCCTATATTATACATACCTGCTTGAAACGGTTGAGAAATCCTTTGTCACTAACCTCCATTACGCATTCCTTTAATGTTCAAATGTGACGAACGTTACATAGACGTAGGTAGGTAGACACATGTTGGAACACAAAGTACTTTGATCCTCAAATTCCTCTGGTTCCACTGGAGCAATTAACCCTAATACGGTAGGCTAAGCATGCTTGATAAACTGGGTATGAAGCCGTAATAGATTTGCGGTTTTTCAATCTCTTCCCGTTTCATACTTTCATGCCTGAAGTACAGGCTTTAAGCTCAGTTGTAGAGAAAAGGATTTGTCCAAGCTGATACTGGTAGATATAGAAAAGCCAGTGCTAGCCATAGTTAGCCACGTCCGAATCAAACTAATATTATAAAGGTTTTTGTGTGTGTTTGTTCCTCCTTTACGCTGCGGCTACTGAAGCGATTTGGCTGAAATTTGGAATGAAAATAGATTTCACTCTGGATTAACACATATGCTTCTTTTCATCCCGGAACATTCATTCAACGTGGTTCACGTGGGATTTGTGAAAAACTGAATTCCACGCGGACGAAGTCGCGAGCGTCCGTTAGTAGTAACATAAAGCTGGCCAATTTATTAATTTTCAGTAACTTTACCACGTATTGTGGGCACACAAAATTTACTAGCTAGCTATTGTAATTCCTAAGTCACCAGCAGGCTGATTCATTATCTTTGACGTATTTTAGTTGACATAATTATGCAAAATTGAGATTCCATGTAACAAATGTTATCCGGTGCTTACCGACTGGTAGATATCACACAGTAAGTAGGTAAATAACATTTTGTTAATTGTTTTGATGTTTATTAAAAGACCAGAATAGTGACTAGCAGATTCCGTAGACACTATTAATTTATTGGTAACGTAAATTGGTAATCAAAACCGCTAACTAGTGTGCTTGCCATTGCGATATTCGTTAAAAATGGGTTTTACATGGCTAGATTTACATCGCCTCGTTAATTCAGTGGTTAGCCTATGTTAGCATGTCTAGTTTGTAGCCTAGTTTTGAATCACGAGGTTCTGGGATTGAGTCCGGTCTATGAAATAAATATCTTTCTTCCAAGAAAATCTGTGTCAAAATTCCAAGTTTTTAGCATTCAGAAGTTGGTAGTGTAAGCATTGTACTGTAGCTTAAGTGTAAGAAAAATCTTAAGGTAACGCATAAAAACTTGGCATCATAGTTATAAAATATTGGTTGTACGAAATATGAGAGTACCCTTCGTAGCGTGACGCCGGGTGCGCCGGTTTAGGGGTGCGTTCACCGCACGCGATCGATCCGGCCCCCAAAGTGCAAAGACCCACCTAACATCATCTGTTTTCGTTTCATCTTTAGAGCCGAGGGTTGCTCGGCGGCGGCCATACTGTCGACTTTGTCGTTTGTAATTTTAGTCCCAACTAAAAATCTATATAATAACGATAACAATATTCTAATTCCTATAGTTAAACGAGCATTTCTTGAATGTGTTGGTGATATTAAAAACGGACCAGAAGATTAGGTCGATATTCAGAAGGTTTTACTTTTTAAAATTAGATATGGTTCGTCAGAAAATGCCACTGAGGGATGGTCTTCATAAACGAGCCATAGATTTTGATGCAGTCATTTTTGGAAGACACTTAATAGATCGTTAAACGCATAATAAAAAGGCGTAGATAATATAGGCGTATCTATTCATCTCGGTTGTCCATGATGTAGATGATGGAAATACAAAAAGTTTTGAAACAAATAGTCGCCAATTTGTCTTAACGTTTACTCTGCCTACAATGAAAATATATAATGAAAGGGTATTGTAAAGTAGAGAATATAGGCGTTTATATCTATTTCGGTTTCCATGATGGAATGCTGTAAATACAAAAAGTTTCGAAGCAAATAGTCGCCAATTTGTCTTAACGTTTACTCTGCCTACAATGAAAATATATAATGAAAGGGTATTGTAAAACTCAACGCGATTTCATTGAAAAGCTGCCGCCCATTGAAAGGAATGAATAACCATCGCCTAAATGGAATTCAATTAAAATTTTTCTTCAAGTAGCAAAACTTTTAATCCCAATTCGCTTTTATACACTTCCTCGGCGATATTCGGATTCGTTCGTACCTACCTACCTTAGGTTTCGTTTTTAGTTTCTAGATTCGATTTGCAAGCAATCTCGCCGTGCCCGTATTTTCTTTATACGTTTTTAGAATCCGATAGCATGCGACCTGCATACGGCATGCAATGACTTCTTGAACGTTTATCCTTTGGTTCAGTCAATACCATGAGTTGAAAATGATTACAGTGGTCCTACTAATGGTTAATGTATTATACTTCCAAATTGATATTTTATAGATTGAAGTTTATTAACATACATTGTACACAATACACATATATTTTAGTCTTTATGTGCTAATTGAAAAGAGCAACTATTCAGTGTTTTGACAGCTCTCTCTCAATGGATTCGACCTTTCAAACTGTTAGTAGAGTCACTAAAAATAGACTTCTGAAAAGTTTTTTTTTTTAAAGAATACATTAAGAAACTTATGCTAACTTATCCTCATAACTATACAAATCATGCCCACATGACCCATAGGTGGCAAGAATACTGGCTGCGTTTACGTGCTGGACAGCCAGGCTGATCCTTTACGCAAAAAATTGAGCATTAAAGTAAATTTAAAATCTGTAGTTTTTTTTTAAATTTCATATTATATCCACCTATTCATTCTCCCCATGTACTGTACATATAATTTAAAACAAGTTTAAAAAGGTTTGTAGTTTCATCCAAAATAGTTAGCTAAGGATTTATAAGCCTTACAGTTATTTAAAGTTGACCATTCTACTTTTGTTCCTTTTAATGTATTGAAGCCCATACGATCTTGATCGTTACAAAAGCCCCAAAGATAATAGCTCGGCTGCTGTGAATTTCTACGAACGTGCGCCTCGAAACGGGTTCTCAACAGGTAAGCGCATATAATTTATACGTAGACGTAATGGTTTGATCTTCACCTCAACTTTATCACGGAGTAGTCCTTTTCACAAAGATGTATTCCTTTGCCGCGCGCCCTAACAAAAGACGTGCCTGAAGAGTATTGTAGAGTGGTTATAAAGGGGTGGAATTTTGTGCGAAGCACGTATAATATGAGCCTTTGGTGGCTACGGAGCGTCTTTTTTTGTCGCCTGTTTAATAGAAAACCCGTGATTTTATCTCGTTTTAAAGCCCTCAGACTTAAAGTAATGGAGGATACACATGCAGAGGTATTTGTCAAATGCATTTGGTAGTAATTATTTTTATTTTTATTATATTGGATTATTTTGAAAATATTGTCTCTGTTGTTATTGTTAGGGCCACTCAGCTTAGTAAGAATTTTTACTATTGGATGATCCAAAGTTTATGATCCAAATTTTTACTAAGGTGTAAGGATCCGTTATGTTACCGTTTTTAGCTTACAAGCTTTTTAGCTTACAATAAGATACATATATAGGACACACGTTATATTATTATGCTAAGTGGTATACGAGTACTTTACTCAGTTCCGATAATGTCTCTTTTACATCGCATTTTCGTCTACGCCTTTTGTATTATTCAAATCTTTTTACATAATAAAACGGCTATTCAATCCAATATATTTTCGCAAAATATTACACCTAATAGTACTTTTGTAACGCCCTCAGTTGCAGAATACCAAACATAAATAGACAATCGTAAATTATTCTGATCCTATATCTTAATTCCTTCTAAAATATTCCGATGCCATCGCAACATCTACGCACGCCTTAAGGCTACGAAGGCGCCTAGTAGGACTTAGGTACAAGTATGA